>NW_003546268.1:338431-361489 GCF_000090795.2 Amphimedon queenslandica | reverse complement strand
CACGTTGTTATACTTTGAATCCACCTGCTAAATTATATTGCCCAATTGAGTATAAAATCTTAAGAGTGAATTCATGACTGTGTAATGAATATTATTTTAAAAGTATATTCAAGATTTCATTAAAATAGCTATGCGTGGGAGTCACTCGTGCAAACAAAACTTCTTAACGAAGAGGTTTTCCGGTAGGGTGCGGCTCGACTGCATAAATAACCATGGATAACCATAAATAACCATGGATAACCATAAATAATCATGGATAACCATAAATAATCATGGATAACCATAGATAACTATGGATAACCATAGATAACCATAGATAACTTTGCAAGATGCCTATAAACTGCAGTACTGCATTTCTGCATGTCTATTCAATAACCATGATAACTACAATAACTGGTTATTTATATTTTTAAAGCACATTAAAGCCCCCTATATATTGCCAGGTCTAAAGGAAATGGTTGAGATTCCACTGATAGAGAAACATCACCAGGCACAGATTAAAGAGGACGTAGAGTTTCATAAATCTTAGGCCCAGAGGGTAATGAAGCATTGAGGTTAATTTGATTTTTTTGTATTATTTTCATTGTGATAGTGTAAGCTATTTATAGCAAGCTATATGTACACCCCTCATTGCTGAAGCAAAATACCTTAGGGTGCCTTTTTTCGAGGGCTGTAAATTTTGCAAATTTGCCTAAAAATCTACTTTGCGGATTTAATTATACCATTTTCCATCTTTTACCATAATAATTTGATTTTCACTAAAGTAATTTTTGCGAATCTTCAAAAAATTGCAAAATCTGCAAAATTTATAGCCCTTGAAAAAAAGGCGTCCTATGGTAGCAGGCTTCATAGCTAAAACATAGTTTTTTCTGAAAATTTGGCAAATTAATTTCTTCTACCAGATATTTTAGATGAGCCATTTTATATTCTAATATTCTATAGCTATAATTGTTGTGAAACAATTTGCTTGATAAATTAGCTAAGGTATACAGAAGTAATAGCTAGTATGTGTGTATTTTTTTATTTTGACTTATTCCCTTATAGATAAGTAAAGCTATAGAAGAGCATAAAAAGGCATTGAAGCTTCAATCCAGACTTCAAAAGATGGAGAAAGAGGGACTAGTGTTCATGAAAACTGGAAAGGACAGAAGAAAAGAAAAACTCATTGTTAGTGTAAATAGTTATTTTTACATGTGCTTGTTATTGTAGTACATGTACCATAAATCTGTAAAGATTTCAATTTGAAAATAATTTGGAAATGAACTTTCACTGATTTTAATTTTAAAATATCATCCTGTTCCGAAATCAAAAAATTTTGTTTTGAATTTTTTATTTTTTATTTATTCCTTTTCAAAAATTAAAATTTACCATTTTAGAGTATAGTTAACTTTAAGATTTGAGTGTATATCCCATAAAGTACATGTACTTTCAAAGTACTTTATACTACATAGTACTTTATGAGATTATGATCACTGTTAATACTAAATCACGTATTGACAATTTCAATTGAGCTGGTTTTCATCATCAAAATGTAATGTGAAGCCTACTGCATGCAAATAAAATGGCTGAAAACTTTGGCGTGCTCTTTTCTTTTTGTTATAACTAGTTTATTTTCCTATTTTGGTCGCTGCTTTACGTATTACCTGCAGGATCCTTGCTTGTTGTCACCTGAAAGAAGAATTGAGGTATCAAGACTGAAATGGAGTTTTTGAGCATCAAATGTGAAAAGTGATGACAATCAAGAGCACACTTCTGTTTGAAGTACAAAGCCTCCTAGTGATATATTTCTTTCTCTGGAGTGCTCCTTTGCTTTATTTGATTTTAAAATAATAGAAGCATAATAAAGAATGTGCAAATGATGTTTATGAGTGTTACTTATGTCATAAAACATTGTGGTCACTTGCTTTGTTGTTGACTGGAAAAACCTTTTAAGAACCTTCCAGAGTAATCATTTTTATCTACTGACCACATGTGTGCTCCACTGTTACCTTGTAATATTATGAGCTTATAAAGTAAACCCCTCTTGCATTTGTAGTCCTTACTAACTTGATTAATTAAGTGGTTGAACTTTTAGTACTTTCTTTCAAAGTCTCTACCAACTTCTAACTTTTATCCACTTGGCACTCAGGGGTACACAAAATACTTCTTTTCTTTATATTGGCTTTCAAAGTGTCCCCGGCTAATGAGGTCAGATTCTTATGAGAGTTGTGATTTTAATGTAAAGCATCACAAGCCAGTTACACAATGAGTTCTTCCTACACTATTGCTTGTCTCCACACTTGCTTTGCTAAAAATAGAGCACTTGATCTTTGCCTTCATGCTCCTTAGCAACTTGACAGGAAGCTTGTGTTGACAAATAGTTGTCATGTTTGATCATTTTATTCTTCAGGACAGGGTTGCTATTTTTGAAGCTAAGCTTACAAAAGAAAGAATTGTTAGACTTGCTAAAGGAAAGAAGCTGAACATTTGAGGAAAAATAATAAAAATTAGCAATAAATTTATTAAGCATAAAAATTCCTTATAAAAATTAATAATCATGTATTTCAAGTCAAAATTTCTATTAAACGGCCACTTCTTCAATTTCTTCAATTTCATATCTAATCTTTTCCTCTCTTTCTTTTCCTACACAATGCAATAATCATAAAGATTAAAATTAAACAAAAAATGAAGCCATTTTTACTCACGTTGCAGGTACTCCTGCAATTTGGGATCTTCACTTTCAATTGATTTAAGGTAAGGAGTATTAGCCTAAAAATAATTACTTAATTAGTATAAACTAATCTTGTTCATAAAACCTGATAATCAGTTCTCAATAAAGAAGCTCCAGCATCAACAAGGATTTTGCAGATTCCTCTATATCCATACCAAGCTGCCTTATGGAGTGCTGTCTGAGCCCTGTAATTATTATTTTACCAACTAACCCAACAAAATATTTCTTACTTTTCTTCATCTTGCAAGTCCAAAGAATCTCTAGGAACTAAAAAATATAGAAGCATTAAATAACTCTTTTATTGTACATGTTCTGTATGTGTCCTTCATACCATTGCTCACAAGATACTGCACAACATCTTTTCTTCCAAGTCTTGCTGCATGATGAAGAGGACTCAATCCATGTTGATCAACATTAGCTAGTCTAGCACCCTTGTGGTGAACCTCTTCAACCTGTCATAATAATAATAAATTGATCAAACACTACAAGTGAATTATATTACTTTTTTCAGGTTCCCCCTTTTCACTGCATCAAAAAGTGCTTTTTGAAGTGAAGCATAAGATTGCCTGCAAAATAATATTTGCTAACAGTAACATAAGACTCACTAACTAACATACCCAGACTCCGATTCATCATCAGAACTATAATTTAAAATAATAAATTCATGATTAGTGCATTATTAGGTATTTACTTTGATGAGTCTAGTTTTGGGAGGGGAGAGAGACCAGTTTCAAATTCTGGTAACAAGCTACACATTCATTAGGTACATAGTATTACATGCATGCACCATAAAACCACTAACCATCTGTCGCTATCATAACCTTCTGTATCAGGACTCTTAGGTGTAGAGCTTAAGGACTCCTTACTGCCTAAAGGTGCACCAGATTGTGTTTCTTCTTTATTATTTCTGTAAATACCAAAAGTGACCATTAGATATTACATACAGTGTATTATTGAGACCTTGTTGTTCCTCCCTCTGAAAGTAATTCATTATCTGATAAATCAACAGCCATTGCTATTATGAACACAAACTAATTAATGCAATACAGTACATGTACATACTATAAGAATCTTTTCTCTGTGCCGATATTGGCTTTTCAGGGCTAAAAAACAAAACAAAGTTTAAATAGTGTTTTATTAACATAATATTTTCTTACGGTGGTTCTGCCACCACATGATCATCAGGGTTAACAGGTGATAATGATTCACAGTCTATAACTAATATACCATCAGACAGCATATTACCAACAAGAACAGACTCCTCCTGCTCAGGAAGTATTTGAAAAACTTGATCTAGCCGGCCAGTAGATGCAACTAAAAAGAATGAAGTATTTTTAAAAGAGATTATGTGTGTGTATATTGTACAAAAAAGACAATAGCACATAGACTATACATGTACATGCATACATACCATCCAAATATTGCCAGTTTTTAGAAAGTGTGGCTCTACTATGTTCCGATGATTGTGTAAACCTTTCAATTCGAGGTCTCAAAGAACGAAGGCTCTGACTTGCTGTTGTTATAACTAGACCAAGCCCCACAGCTACATGTAAATAATTATGCATTTAATTTAATAATTATTATTATATTCAGAACAAATTACCAGCTTTTTTTATTTCTTTAAGATCTGAATGGAGATTGTGATACTGTTCATAGGTCACTTTTGACACTGAAAGCTTCAACTGATAATTATCACTAATCCTGAAGGCCAGCAGATTTAATAAAAAAGAGACAGAAGTTGTTTAATATTGCACTAACCCTCTAAGAGGAGAAGCATGTGTACGCAACGCTTCCTTCTTTACCATTAGTGCCTTATTTTGATGAACTATTTCAATAATTGATGGCTTGAGCTTACACGCCTCTCCATCAATTTGTATAGGAAGGGACGTATAAGTATATATCTTGATATGCTGACAGTGCGCTATTCTTTCTCCATGTGCTCCCATTAAAAGCTTAGGCTATACAATTTGGTTTTTTAAAATGCATTACTGCAATATCAATTTCACTTACAAAAGTTGAAGCCCAAAAACCAACAATTTCTATTAATCCATCATCCATTGCTTGAGCACCAATTTGATGCTACACATAAATACATATAAATTACTAATCTTATTAATTCTTATGCTTACTCTTCCACTAAAAGTACCAGGTGGAGGAGCACCCCAGGGATTGTTGCCAGATCCATAAGAAGTAATGTTAAGAAAACAAAGAGCTTCAAGTCTAAGCTGACGTATGTGCTGAGTGAAGTCATGCCCATCTCCCTGACACAATGAATACTCAATAATTATTAACATGTAAAGGATCAACTTACAATCAATCTTATACTATCAGTCATATTTGCAAATTTTCTCAAAACCAGCTCTTGCCCAGTTAACTACAATAAACATAAAGATAACTTATTTCTTAACAGGGTTACATACCCTTGAATAGGCAAATTTATTCTTGAATCTATTATTGTACTTCTGTGGATTGGCTTCTATAATATTAAATAATTGCCGTACATGTACATTTATCTCAACTGACCTCTGCTGTCATGAAAATCTAAAGAAACTTGAGCATCAGCTCCAATGCTAAGGTAATTATTTACAACATGTAGAGGAATATCTTCTTTTCCTTCAAAATCATCATAATTCTATTAATTAAATTATTATTATCCCATGCACACTAAGTTAATACCTCAACGTCTTCATTACGCCAGATTGAAATGACCCATCTATCTAATTCAACTGTAGACCCATTCTCTACATGCATCAAAACATTCTCCAATGGCTCATCACCGTATGACTATAAAAGATAAAGTATTTGTGAAAGGGTATCCTTTTAATGTTAAAATAGTGTACAGTACATGTACAGCATGTGAAAAGACACTTACACCTCCCCAATTCAAAACACGAGCTAAATCATTGCCAGTTCCTAGCGGAAGAACAGCTACAGAGGGAGGAACAGGTTTAAAATCAAGTTGGTCAAGTACAGACAGGACCCAACCAACAGTGCCATCACCACCACATGCTAATATCCTCATATTGGAGCAGTTCTTGAACAACGTTAAACTACGTAACACATAATCACAATACCAGTTTTTGTACATTAATTCATACCCAAATTTTGGTCCTCCTTTAGTTAAATCAAAGACTTGACGAGGATTGAGAAGCCACTGAAAATTTTGCATTAGTTTAGCACCCTGATTGCCACCACTTTTAGGATTGATAAAAACAAGCAAAGGCTTATGATTACTAGACACAAAAGGCTTAACCTAAAACAAACATATAACTCATTTAGCAGCCTACAGAATCAGCTTACAGTGAAAAACTTAGAGGCACGATCATCAGAAGAGCTTGGGTTACGTCGCGTTCGTCTTCTACTAGTTTTTTTCTTACGGGAACTTCCAAAAGCTGCTGCTCCTGTTTTCTCAGGATCAGGTGATGGCTCCTATCAAGTATTACAATGATTAATGAAACACACATGTTATGTATATCACACCCACTCAAAACAACAGCTTCTACATGTACAGTTGTAGTACTGTACAAAATAAAGCCTAAAAAAGACGCTTGAGTGTGTATCTTTTATCAACATGAAAGCACATTCACATGTGTATTACAAAAATAACTTCAAATATGAAAGTGAAATAATATGTACATGTACACATAACCAACAAATAAATTGAATCATGTACATGTTAGACATACATGTACATCTAATGATCTAATACACTGTACATGTGCTTGCAAAATATTTAAACCTTTTCATGAAGGTTATACGTAAAGTCTAACAAATTTGATAATCCTCATGCATAAGAGATGAACTTGGCCATTTTTGTAAGGGTGTGCACTGTTATTGTTTACTAACATAGCAAATTAAGGAGAGTGTTTACAGAAATACTTGATACAAATTACAAGAAGTATTAATACTAAATAAGTTATACAACTGTAACTATAGTTCATGTAAAATAACAATTGCGAAAAAGACAAATACATGTAGGTTAAGTTATAGCTATAGCAATAAATATGCAAGTACATGTAGATGCATTACATTTACATGTAATTGTGCCCAATACTGTACAATGTACATGTATCATGTAAATTAATAACTTAAAGGTCCATTATTACAACTTCTAAAAAGTACTAAAATTACAATTTAGTAGTCAATTAGTACTGTACAATCAATAAACAAAGTTTACCATACGTGTAGGTCAGGATATATTTGTGGTTGCAATGACTTGTGGTAATAAAAATACCAATTAAATACCATGGAAACCATTAGAGCTTTGCTATGACAATAAAACCACGTGATACAATACTCAGCTAAACTTCTAGTCTTTAGCAGCTTTTGTTAGCTTCCTGTATGGACCTCTGCCTCCAAGCTGCTTACTGCTAATCATTGATGGTCACTCAGTCTTGATAACAAGCCATTCCCAAATCAATAAACATTAAGTGAAATGGGTAGAGAGACAAAGTAAGTAAAAAGAACTAGTTAAAGCAGCTTCAAAGACACAACAAGAAGAACAACAACTCAAGACTACTGCAGCAGAGTGCTTTGCTTTAATATTGCGTCTTTTCCAATTAAAAATCACATCTGGTAGCTATATGGTAATTGCTGGGTACAGCAAAAAAATCACGATTAATTGCAGCCATGAATGTATCCTGACCTACAGTACAGTGTGTACATGTATGTCATACACGTAAATACTATAATGGGTAAGTACCTTTTTGTACATGCACATGCATAAAAATTACTTACAGGTTCTATTTGAGGCAATTTAATGATCCATGATGATGGAATAATCAAATTTCGAAGAGGTCCAAGATGACAAATTTCATCACGAAGTTTTTCACTAAAACAGCCTAAATGATAAGAGTCTCCACACCATGAGCAACTGAAACCTTCAAACACCTTTTATGACAATATAAAAATATATATACATGTATAACAATTCTTATTTATTTCTTACTCTTCCAGAAAAACTTTTAAAATTGCCAAATCCTCTGCCACAATTACCAGAACATTTCCCACTCAATTTCCGTCTCTTAAGAAAATGATGTTGAATGGAACTCTAAGCAAAGTAAAATGCAGTTAAAAAGAAATATACACATATGCATGTAGCAAGTATAGTTCAATATTCAGATTAAATGATATAACGAACTTCTATGTACATTTTTTACATGTATTACAATATGATACAGACGATAAACACTGTACATGTGCACATACATTGTAAATCCTGTACACTGAGAGATATATGTACATGCATGTACATGTACTGCATATTTTCACTGTAATCCAATAATATTACATTTCGAGGTTGATAAGTGACACATGTATTTAATATTTATTATCGTTAGCAAATCTTTAAAGTCATTCATTTTCACTAAAAGTCACAAACAAAAAGTGCTAAATGTATTTGATATGTTAATCACAGCCCTTGAATATAGAGCAATAAGCACATTATAACAATATTAAATGTAGCACAACAAAACTACAACTACAGTATAAAACACCCACATTGCTCAAAAAACAAAATGAAAGTCCCACTTAAGCACATGTACATTGTACTAAAATTTACTTGAATATGAATGCACATGCAATGCACATGTACAAAAATGCCACATAACATGATATATATGATGTACCTTAGACATGTACATGTACAATATTTGCCATCACTGGACAAAAATCAAATTGGTACAAGAAATTTAAAATCAACAATAAAAGTAAAACTTTAGACAATACTATTATGACCAATACACAAAACAACAACAAAACCACATAAACAACGACAGCAAGTATCACTAAACTACATGTACATGTATGTACATGTACATGTACATAGATAAGCATGATGAGATATAAGACTTAGCATATTGCCTAGTTTTGCTTACATGTACATCATGTGTTTTACCCAATGAAGGAAAGAAAAATAGTTACATTATTTTGAGCTCTCCCAACCAACAACATAGTGTATAACAAATGATTGATGAGGCTTATATACCCATTTAACTATAATTCATCTTAATGAGTATTAAAATATTGATAATCAGGTTAAACAATTAGAAACACTGTCAGTGTCACTAAGTGTAGTGTCATACGACATACTAAATCAATTACTGCAAATAAGAATTTGTAATCACAACAAAAATGAAGCATGATGAAGTTTACATAATTATCTTACTCATTAATTTACATATCGTACTCTCAATTAAATGGTACGTGCATGGCAATGTACAAGTACATGTAAATAGAACATGCATTAAACCTATGCATGCATAGATAGTACATTTTTAACATTCTCCAACAAAAAGCAGGAGTAAAGTCTGAGTTTATAGTAGGGCATATAGTGTCAACAATGTTGCAAAAAGACAGGATTTGGAACTAATCCAGAGGACCGCAATGTTTATTCAATTGACAAATGGAACTAAAAGTAATTACATGCACATAATACAACAATACACAACAATACATCACACCCAATTTCACTTTTGCATAACACTGGTGCACAAACAACAAAATTCTGAGCAAACAGCAAATTTTCAGTGACTAATTAGGCCTAGCAGGGCAAAGGGCATTATAGTAATAAGTAAATAATATGCCAATTTGTGCTCTACAATAAAACTAACTTTTTTCTCTTTCTGCTTAATTTCACGAAAAGTAGATTTACAAAAGACTCCTTCATAGCACAACTGCTTCATACAAGTAGTGTGAACTAAAATTCTGCATGCTGATGTGACATGCATAGTAAATGATAAATATACATAGTAAAAGTAAAGTACATGTACATGTGCTTCGCACAGTACAAATAGTGAAATAGACAATACTTTACCTGAGCAGCGAACTTTTTGTCTCTTTGGATGCACTATTTTTTGATCCTATATTAATGGCAGTATAGCTATCACTACTACCCACAGTATTATATAAGCTTACTTGACAATACTGAGTATCATTAAGGTAACAAGCTTCCCTTGTGTCCCTTTCAACCCACAAATGACAATTATCTTCAGCTGTTTCCTATTAGCAAACAGAAAGCCAATCATAGAATTCAATTATACAGCAGACATGTGTACATGTATGCATATGCATGTACACGTACATACCTCCCAGGAAACAGGTTGCATCACTTTAGTATAATGATCCAGCTGAAGGGTATGGCGACGGCGATTTCTACACAAAAACCAATCAGTTAAAATATACAAATGTACATATATATCTTTGAAAAATATACACAGTACACATGTATAGGTACATGCACGTGCTGCATAAAGTGGTGAGTTCCATAACAACTTAAGGTGAACATAAATCAGACTAAAATTTTGGTAGCCCGAAAAAATATTAACAAAACAATAATTGATTGCTATGATGTACATGTACAATGTACACAAAGTACAGTACATGTACATGATAAGGTGTCATTCAAAAATATATTTAAACGTTTGTAGAGGGGCGCAACAGAATAAAATGTACAAAATAATAATTAATATTGATCAGTTACTTCTACAACAAGAAAGCTGCATGTGCATGTGTACATGTACATGTATGTGCCACATGTACATGCATATGAGTAGAATAAAATGTGCTCAATAGGGGAGAACAGATTTAGAGCTTTCTTTTCTACAAAGAAAACATTCCTTTATAAATAAAGTTTCTAAAAGCAAGTCAAAAAAATAAATACCATTTACAATGTTTATATAATTCCAGTTCTCATATATACTGTACATGTCAGTACACTCATGCCACTTGGTGCCACAAACTGACACCAAGTGACTCTAGACCTTTTAAATGGTTATGAAACACATGTATGCCAGCATTACATTAATTCATTATTCTTTTTGTATGCTAAAAGGAAATGGCTCTACCTGTTCCCTCTCTTGGTAATAGCCCAACGTTCTAATACCAAAAATGAAGGATGGGTCTGACAATACAAACATTTACTTCACATAAATGTATATGTATGGATCTACATGTACATGTACATGTAGCATACATCATACATGTACTGTACATGTACACAAGATAAATATCTTTTGAGACAGAGGGAAATAAAATTCTGATGTCTTTTCTAACAAGACCTAAAGCCACAGCAAAAATAATAGTGGTAAAAGCATGTGAAGCACATCAGCTCTTGTGGTGTCTTATAGTTGCATATGTACTCGTGTTCATAAACTAAACTATTCAGATTAACTTCAAAATAAGTACGAGTTGCACTCATTTTTAACTGTACAAGCGAAAATTCCCACTAATGTAAATGCATGTACTATAACTTAAGCTTAATTTATTATTGATGTAAAGTACAATGTACATTTAGTAAAGTAAACAGCAAATAATGTCCATACACTGCCATGTACATGTACGTGTAGCATGTTAATTAATAAGAAACCCACACCAAAATATACAGATGCATGATCAGTGTTTATAAAAATTGATGCCAGAAAATGTACGTACATGTACTTTTCAAGGACAACAAATTTTACAAATTTTATAAATTTAGCAAAATTAAATTTTAATCTTGCACAGTAGAAGATGGCAGAAGAGTGGAAATTAGTTTTTTTTAACATTCGGATACAGGTCAATCATAAATATTACTATACTTGGAAAAATCCACACTACAGTATTTCATACACACACAGTTTGTCAGCACACATACACATGATGCACATGTAATTATTCACAGCACATACATGTATAAAATTAACCAGAAATTGCTAAAATAATACAATTTACTTTCCTTAAATTTTAGTGATTACAGTGATACATTTAAAATATCAAACGTCCAGATAGCAATCATATAAAATGCAAGTACATGCACAAGCATATAATATATACATGTACATTCATATTAACTACATACATTCAAAATGAAATTAATATTTGGAGTAACTACAGCATGCACCTGTATAAGTAGAGTGTAGACTAAATAAAAATGGTTGCCAAATTCACACAAACTACATGTACATTGTATATCCAAATTTTTGTAACCATAATCAAGTATCCTCACTTATTACTACATGTACATACATTGGACATGAAAATTTTCTACATCATTACTTAAACAAATGCATGGAATAGATGTCAATATAAAGGTACGTATGGCATGGTTATTACATATAAACAATAAAAAATGAATAAAAAGAGCAATCATTAGAAAATACTACAATCATATCTATTAAGAAAACTTACTCTTCTTCTTTATCAAGCTGCATAAGCACTGTTTGCATAGAAAGAACTTCAGAATCACTAGACAAGGGTCGCTCCTTGAATATTTGCTTCTGCTCCACATCACGTGGCTTGAGAGGTTGTGCAGCATTAGGATCAAAAACATCCTCGTGTAGTAATTGAACTGCTTCATGCGAACTTTCACCAGCTTGAGTCTTTTTTAATCTGTGAGGATCTGACGGAACATACCACTGACTAGCACCGGAAGGCTCTTCATCATCAGTATTACGAGAGTTAGGAAGTAAGGCTAGAGGAACAGTTGATGTCACAAAACCTTCCAAAGAGTGTTTCTTCCTATCACTAGACGACATTGTAGCTATGACTACGAAACCTGAATATGAATAACAAAATTAAACAAGTGCAACTAACTGTAACTTAGTAATAGACACAAATTAACCTACATGTACATGTAAGGTTCAATTAATACAGTTAGACAATATGAAGCACAAAATGCACAACTTCAAAAGTATCAACAACAAAAAAACGTAATGACAATGAAATTAATTATAATCAGTGGATTAAAACTTGCTCCTACTTTGTTGATACTTGGCCAAGAAGAATAATAAATAGTCCATTTGTCTTAGCCAAACTACATGTATAAGAAATCTAACAGTATTCATTGGACAGGGTTGTTTACATTCAATAGAAAACCACAGGCAAAAGGTCTCTCTCAGAACGCAATTTATACACAAAATCACACAATGCAAACACACAAATTACATGTACACATATATACATCTACAATAATGAGAACGGTGAGGGCCATCCAGCGGAAAAAGAACAACATTCAAAAGTACCAATAAGACGGCATCCTACCTGATCACTCCTGCATCCACTGAGTCACTGGGCTGGGGCTTTCGTCATATATCAAAAGGACAAGAGCTTCGGTCTTCCAAACAATTCGTCTTTACAGAGTCTCCAGTAAGAGATAGCGCTGATTAGCAAGTCCTTATTTAATTTATTAATAATGGCAATGAATACTGAAATATCACGTGATCGATCAAAGTAATTTACTCCTCCCAAAATGGCTGCAGGCTCAGGACGTGAAGATTTCAAAATGACACAAGATGTATAACAAAACTTGCTAATCGTTATTTTATCTGTATTCAGGAAGCAAATCGTTTGGTCGAAGCTCTGAAGAAGGAAGAATTTCGAAAGCTTTTAGCTGAATATGCAGAAGAGATATCAAATCCAGAAAATAAAAGGGTATGTATACATATATATATACATAAGACTCCATTAATTTATTGTGAGATGTTTGTACATAATAGCTATATGAAGAAGAAATTGCAAAATTGGAACAAGAAAGAGGTGTTGATGTGAAGTTTATTCATCCTACGGTACAAATGTTGTGTGTGCGTCATGTACATGTATATACATGTAGTACTGTGGCGTCATACTCACAGCTGAGCTGACAGCCCACTATTAATGCTCAGTCTATAAGTATATATTCAGTCCATTTGAATAGCATTGGCAATGATCTATATGCTATGGGACTAGCAACTTACATGTTTGTGAGCTACATGTATATGTGTTGATGTACATGTACATTGCCATGGCATAGTTTTGAATTCATGCACTCAAATGCAATGACCAGTTTAGATTTACAATTTTGAAATTCATATTCTCATCCAAATAGTAGTTTAGAAATCTGCTTTTGCTGCCTAGGCCAAACTTTAACATTTAATAATAGCAACACTCACATGTGGACATGTATAACACTACATGTACTGCTGTATGCACTCTGTACCAAATTGCCACGCGCTATGATTTCTGATGTTATCTAATAACCTCATGTTCCTCTATTTGTATTCGAACACAAACACTAAGTTTTAAAAGAACATTTACACTGCATTGCTTTATGACCAAATGTGTTTGTAAACATGTATGTATAATGTATTTAGTAATTTTTGTTGTAATTTTTTAATTTTGTGGTCGAGTGAAAAAATTACCAGACATAATTTGGCTATAGAACCAGTAAAAAATAAGTTGCATTAATTTGACTTGCAGGTGGTTATAATTTTCAAAATTAAGTTCCATTCAGAATTTGCATGCCACACCTTGTTCAATGAATGGATTAGCATTTCATGAAATTTTTTGTCTGCAAATGCTAGCAGGAAAAATTTTCACAAAATTTTATATCCCTAAAAATATTAGTGCTACATTTGTTTATAGTATTTTGTTTACGAGCTTACAACTAAAGTACATGTACAGTGTATAGAAGAGGATGCATGCAAGTGCATAGTTCAGGTAACTTATAAAATGAATCAAGTTACATATTTGGTACAAACCAAAGCTAGAATGCAAATGCCCCCCCCCCTAAATGAAACATGCACTTAGTAATATTATATTGACCTATAATCAGCATAATTTGATGATAATAATTTATTCATTTCTGAATAAGATGATCTTTTTGGCAAACAATAATTCATTGTATGTATTGCATCTGGCCATGTGACTGCCTTTATTGGCAGTACAAAACATGTGCACAGTATTCCCCAGCACGTCTGAAGTGTTATTGTAATTATTGTACCTAATTAGACCACACATTCATTAAACAATAATCGGTGCATGTACATGTATATATATTAGCCTTAATTTACTATAATGATGCTAGGCCTATAACAACACATTCATAGAATTTACATGCTGCTCAATTCCTGCAATACGTATGTAGTATGTACATGTATCAAAGGTCAAATCACCCATACCTTTCATCAAAAATTGTTAGGTCACTGATGTATCATCATTGTAAAATTTTCAGTTGCTAAAATGAAGACTCTACCAAGTGAAAGTGCTCTTAGAATGGGTATAGCATCTCTATTGGCCAAAACTTTTAACAATACATTTGTCCTCTAATTTTTGTTGTACATGTACTTTGCCAGAGAAAGCAAAATGAATTATAAACAATTAGGACATACATGTATATTTAATTCATTGTCTACACATTGTCATCATTTTGAAATAACTGCAAAGAGATGCAAAAAATACATGTATGCACGGTATGTACATGTATAAAAGCATCTACCAGCTGAAGTATGTATTTCATCATTTTGACCTGACCATGAAGTCAAACCACACAAATACCTCATGGTAATATTGATTGTCACAACCACTTCTCCTTTTAAGATCACTCTATTGTCTTAACATAAACATCCTGTTGGCTAGAGCATGCTAGTAGTGTTTACTGTTTCTTGTGCAACAAAAGTATTGCTTTAAGTCTACAATTACATTCAGTAAAAAATCAAAAAGCTTATAACATTGCCAATTCATTCAAGAATAGTACCATGTTTACAAATATTATAGTTAGTAAATTACAATGTATGTATATGTGTACATACATACATGCACATGTAGCAGTACTTGAATATCAAATGATTATCACTTTACAAATTCAATTACATGTACATTTTTAGCCTGGCCATGTACTTAAAACATGTCTTGTACCATCAAAGAAGAAAGTTTTTATTAACATATGTTGCTGTGATTTAATTGAGCCAGCTATGCCTAATGAAAGGGAGATTGGAGCCACTAAGACTATGTGGTCCATTCCTTATAGTCTAACTCCTGCTAGAGAGGATGTTGATAAAGGTATTTTGTATTGCCACTCTTGTCCTTTTAATGTACTTTGATTTTTTTAGCTAATAATCGGATTACAATTTTTGATGCCATTTTTAATCCTGCCACTTACAAGAAAGGGAAAGAGGTTTAATAGTAGGACACCTATGATAGCATCGTTTTATTGTAGTTTTAGATGCCAAAGTTTTGTGATTTGATTGAATCTACAGCTCTTGATGGAATCGAGAAAGATTTAAAAGTCAATATAGATCGAAAGCATATAAAGAGACTTAAGCAGCCATACAAAGGTAACCCACATCCAACAGTTATTAGAAAAAGAACTGACAAAGTAAGTCATATATTGAAATTATTTTTAAGAATTCCTACATTAGAAGACTCCAGAACCAATTGGTCACCTGAAAGTCCCATATCCCCCTCTACAAGAAGAAAAAAACGAAAAGAAACCAAAGACTTCAAATGGCACCAGTACTGACCCTACTGAGCCAAAGTAACCAATTGGTGCCACATTTTTCATGTTAAAATGTCTTAATTCTTTTAAGATATTCTATTGTTTACTCAGGCGATTTTGATTGCCAAGATTTTACTTACAGTCAAACAAACAACAAGCGACCAACAAGGATTATTATTACTATTGAGCTTCCGAAGCTGGTTAGTGAGATTTTTCTTACATGTGTACATGGTGCCTATTTTCTTTTCAGACAACTGCTGCCAAGTTAGATGTTGATATCTATGAAAAATTGGTTATTCTTCATAACTCTGATCCTTTGTATCACTTAGAAGTATGATTAATTTCATAAAGTTTGTTTTAATTTAATTTATACTTCTAGCTTCCTCTGGCATATCCTGTTGATGAAGACAATGGTATAGCAAAATTTCATAAACAAAATAAGAGTCTTGTACTTACCCTACAAGTGATACCATTGCCTGTTAAGAACCATACAACTCTACCATTGTCAGTTCAAGATGATGTTAATGCTCTTGAAAACAATGATGAGGTGTCAGAAACAGAAAACATATCAACTTTTGATGAGGAGAGCACTGGTGAAGAGAAACTTGATCAAATAAATACTGAAACTTCAGAGCCCTGCATAGTGAAATCTGATTGGTCAGTTATGGAGCAATGGCAGTGTCCACCTTTCAGTTTTAATCAGGAAAAGGACATCATCTCATTTGTGCTTCATGTTTCTCAAGTAAAAGCATCAACTATTACCTACCATATCGATACCAATTCAGTATGTTAATAGCATTATTTTTTGATGCAAATTTAAACTTAATATTGATGATAGGCTCAAATTACTTTTAGAAGTACTGGTGCATACTCCTTTTATGTGTCATTCCACGAAGACTGTCGTCTTATTTCCAATGAGTCTGGTTTCAGTGTATCTGATGACAATGTGGTTTTGCGGTTCAAGAAACAGGTTTTTGAAAACAAGAAAGACAATCATGACTGGCAGTCATTTTATTTTGGCATTAATTCTAACCAAACAGAGGTTAGTTTTTACACACTAGTATGTGTATAATTGTATTTTATCACTATTTAGAAAAAAGATTTTCTAAATGAAAACAGTTTAGTCGATATTATTCAAAGTGTACATTATCCAGATCCGTGGGTGAGTTAATTTTAGTACTATTAAGTTTGATAGTTTACTGTATTGTATTTAGCACACCAATAGTTTATCAACTCCAGTCTCTACTACTGTTAATGATGACAAAGCTACCGTTACACTATCAACAGAGGGAAAATGTGTACAGGCTGAAGATGATGACACACAAGAACATGTAGAGAATCCGCTCTCTACAGTTACGGTTAATGATGATAAAACTGTTACACTATCAACAGAGGGAGAATGTGTTGATGATGACAAACAAGAACATGCAGAGAAAGAAACAGTTTTACTTGAGGAGGAGAAGGATGCAAAGGAAGAGAAACCAATAATTATCAAAGAAAGTATCCCGACATTTTCAAACACTCTTATCTTTGATTTAGACTAGATTACTGTAATGGACATCGTTATCACTTACAATATTATGTAAAACTGTCTCTCAGACAAAATAACTTTGTAAAGTGTGAATATACATGTAATACTAAGTACAACATTGTAGAGTTTAAAAGTGATATTATTTTTCCATCCAATTCCAAAAAAAGTTATTCACAGGCCCACTTTGAATCAAAGCTGCTCAGAGCAATTGAAAATGCTTGTACAGCACACATAGGAAATCGATAATCGAGTGTAAATGTGTCTTCAGATATTCGTCCAAATTGAACAACTATATAGTCTTCTACAAGTAATGAACATTACCTGCATGCATGCTCTTAAATACATAAGCCTTACCATTAGATGAATGAACTAGCTGAAAATTTTTTACAGATGCCTGAGTAACTCTCCCATGAAAATTTAATACATAAGCTTGGGTTTCTGCAATTATTATATAATAATAACATACATTATGTCAATTCATTGTTCACTTACCATCAGACCAGATTGGTTGTTTGTTATGAAGTTTGATTAAATGAGATGTTTCGTCATTTTTAAAGCGCTCCAGCAATGTATCAGAATCCTTGCAAATCAAACATCAAATCAACCATTGCTAATATTAATAGTGCAATCTTACAGTATTTGGCTTTACTTTCATTCTTTCACCATCTTTATCTAGAGCAGGAATAACTACATTCATTTTTCTGGGACCTTTAAATCCTAACACATTAGTTTCCTATGAAATGAATCTACCATGAAACTAACATGCATAACAATTCTCACATAATTAATTAAAACTAATTCTTCTCTCAGAATGTCATAATTGCCCTTTGGTGGTTTGTGTCCATTGTCATATGCTGTAAAACTGGTTCCAACAAAATTTGATCTTAAAATGAGAAACAATTTGAAGACAATACAACAAACCTACATGTACATAGCTTTACCTTAGTTTTGCCACAAAACTTTCTCCACTACGTGACATATCTACAGAATCAACAGAAATTACATAATATGACGAACGGGAGCGTTTCTTTTTACGGCCAGCCAATAAAAATGCCTTTAGAAAAAAATCATTAGAGGAACTTCAATTATCCAGTTATGTCACCTTTTTATGACAATCTTGTTCTAGATTTAAATAGTAGACTGGATACATGTGCTTGTCTAAGCCTTGCTTATCTCGTGTAATTCGGCATTTAACAATCCCACTTTCTTTTGGTACCCTAGTACAATAATTGATTAAAATGTAAATTGAAGTTAAAGTAACAATACCTAAACACAATTCTACTCAAATCCTCCACAGTACCATCACTGTTCAGTCTAATATCCAATGGATCTAACTGTAAAAATTATACAATTAAGATAATCTAAGATACATGTATGCTATAAACAATAAACTTAATTATATGGCACAAAATGGTCAGCAGCAGCAAATAAATAGCAATGCAGGATTTCAAGCAAACAACTGTACACTCCAAAACTAACAATCACTGCACTTTAAACTCACAGAAGATCCTTCAGCTGGTGACTTTGCTCTCTGCTCACTAACTGGATGCGTTCCTTGAGGTAAAACAGATACTTCATGCAGAGGAGAAACAGCTGGTGTAAAATCATTAAATTCCCCTTCGTCTTCTTCAAAATCTAAGAAACCAGAATTATGATATTACTATTTATGATATACCTTCTGAACTATCTGATTGATATCCTACAGCAGCACTGAGCCCTAAGGATATCAGTTTTTCGGAAAGTGAGACAGTAGAAGGTACTATGTCCTATACATTTTTGTTAATTAAAGCAAAACAAGACATGTACCTCAGATGACTCTGTCGAAGTTATAGTAGCTTCAACTTTTTTAACTTTGCAAAAGTGAACATGGTAGAGGTACAATACTGTTACTTACCAGGTGTACTGTCTAGTGTAGGTGAGTCAACTACATTCTTCTTCTTTGCAGAATCTGTCATCAAAGTCTTCACAGGTGATTCTGGAGGAATCAACAAATTAGCACTAGTCACACGTGAAATATCATCAACAGTATTATCAACGACTGGAGGTAAACTTGTATCATTGCTAGACACGAGAGTTGCTTGCCCAGATTTAACTGACCGACTGCTAGTTGGTCGTGAACCAAAACCACTAGCTGTTATCATTCCTAAGAAAGGATAATACATGTACATGTACATAGCTCTAATAAAGAATTAATTTTTGTGGACAAAACGTGGTGAGTACCACATCAATTTTTACTCAAAATGCAAACTTAAACATGACTATATGAAAGTGCAAAAATTTCAGGTAGAGTTATTACACACACTCTTGATGACTAGCAACCCCAAATATACAAAGAGGAACACTGTGTGGCAGTAAAAGGAATGAACATAATCTCAATACTCAAGTACATGTAAACTAGGGCATGGCTAATCTCACAAGCCAAAATATTCCCCAGCTTATGGTCATTTGGTCCCTACCATCCACCCAAATGACAGTAGGCTATGAGTCTGACTCGCGAGACTAGGGTATGGTGCTGTACAAGAAGGAGGAGCTATAATGTCGCACAGTTTCAAAGGATACCATGCAATGCCTACATACCTAAACTCACTCAATAATGCTATACTGAGAGGACAACTACCACCTATGGATACCTCTTTTTCAAAACTGTACTGTGAGCTAACCTGCATGGACTTGCTGCTGTCTCACTCGCCTCTTTTGCTCAAGAACTTCCCTCTAAGAAAAAATTACAACCATGCAACTTCAATTGTACCATACCTGACGTCCAAGTTTTAATTCCCGGTCTACTAAGAAAGGATCTTTACTTTCAGCCATCATATGAAAAACAATTCTTGTTTTGTCACACCCAATAAAATTTATTATGGGTGTGGTCGAAGGAGGGGCAGGGCTGCTGATCTATCTATGGCTGCTACGAGAGAGACTGTAAAACGACTTTTGGTGGCATTATCTGAGCAGAGGTATACCAGTGTCATTATACACAATTTCCTTTATCATTATTCTTTTTATAGCTGTCAGTGCCCTGCACATTCTCACAGTTTCAGCAGACTAAGCACAAGCAGACCAGAATCAAGGTACAGCAAGCTAGCTGGTAACCAGGAATATGCCTTTGAAGTAAAGTGACATATGATACCATTTTATTCTCAGTTACAGTTAGCAACCTCAACTGTTCGATATGGTCATGGTGTGACACAAGAAGTTGGCCTTGATTTAGCAAATATGAAGTCAAAACTTGTTGGTGTTTTTACTGATGAAAATGTAAGTGTAACATTATCATAAAGTATTGCAAGTTTGTGACACAATTTTTAAAAATTGTTACATCTATTTTAGCAGTGAAAACTGTATTTCTAAATGATTCCACCTCTCATAGACTGTTGTACAATAGAGACATTAGCATGTGGTCGTAATTACTGAATTTAGAATATGCATAATCATTATTAGTTTTAATTGCCATTATTGTTAGCTTAGTTACAGTACAATTTTCTGTGAGAAGTACAACACATTTCTTTAATTATGTCATTATTACAATCAAGAGTACACATATGTTTTGATGCAGCTAAGCAGCTTGATGTATTTAGCTAATCAGGAAATATTTTGGTAACCACTTTTGGTTAAAAACAATAGTTTGGCCAATTTTTGGAAGTGACTCAAATTATTATTAGCGTAAGTCATTGATTTAGTAGTTTTTGAGGAAATTGAATCGGCTAAATTTCTAATTTGCAGATTTTAATCATAAAATTTTAACATGAGACGTTTTATCTTTATGAACATTTCTCAAATTTGGAAGAAATCTGCAAAATTGCAATCCTTGAATAGAGCCAGTTATTTTAAGCATTTAGTTCCTTAATTATGTCTGAAAAATGCCCTAACAAAAAGAGCTAATTTGGGAGTCAATTTTATGAAAAACATGGGTATATGTATTTGCTAAATTTATTTGTGCCAAAATTATAGTGATTTTAAATTTAATTTTGCAGCTTCAAAAATTGCCTGTAATGTCTAAAGTCATAAACTCGCTCACTGCAAATGGAATTAATTATTCAATATATAGTGGAATAGAAATAGAACCAACGGAAGAAAGGTAAAGAACTTGGTGCCATATTTATGATAATATCTCATCTTAGTCTTAAAAAGGCAATATCATTTGCTTCTCAAAAAACCTTTGATGCATTCTTAGCAGTTGGAGGTGGATCTGTTATGGATACAGCTAAAGCCGCCAATTTATACTCGTGTCATCCTGAAAATGACTTTTTAGACTTTGTTAATGTCCCAATAGGAAAAGGATTACCAGTTGTAAATCCTTTGAAACCATTGATATGTGGTAAGAAAATCAATTATTGGAAAACATTAATTACTCAAAGTGTTCTAGTTCCAACCACTGCAGGTACAGGTAGTGAAACAACTGGGGTTGTTATTTTTGACTATAAGCCATTGAAAGCTAAAACAGGTTTCTACATTTTTGAGTCAGCTTAATATTTTTAATTTTCAAAGGAATTGGTAACCGTGCTTTAAGGCCAACTTTAGGTTTGATTGATCCAGAGCATGTAACAACAATGCCAAAGAATGTTGCTGTTTTTAGTGGATTTGATGTTTTATGGTAAGATTTCATGTTACTAATTGTATTATTATTTTGTTTATAGCCACGCTCTTGAATCATACACTGCTGTTCCCTTTAATGAAAGAGGTGAAGCTCCTAGTAACCCAATCTTTCGTCCAGCCTACCAGGGCAGTAATCCAATTTCTGATATTTGGTCTAAGGAAGCATTAAAAACTATTCAACAATACTTTCTAAGGTAAAAATATTTACTACACTTTAAATAATAGACTAGTTTATTGGACTAGCATTATAATTACATAATAATTATGATTGCATAGTTAATGGTAGTGAAATTTTGTTTTAATCAGCTATAATCAAAAATCAGTTATCAGTTACTGAGGCTCTACTGTCACCATCCTTTCATATGCAGTACAATGAAACTGACATTTTGTTCATAAATAGGAATTGGCTAGTTAGTGTGACTCTGACAGACACTTTCTTTTTTGACTACCTTAAGGAGACAATTGTTGTGTTAGCAGGTATTTCATTTAACAAATTTTAGCGATTTTAAAAAATCGCTAACTTAAGTGACTTTAAGTCAGCTGACTTTAGTTTCTAATAAATTATTAATAGTCTACTTATTAATATTAAATGATCAAAAACGCTAAATTAAATACCAGCCAAATGTCAGTATCATGAAAATTGCTAATTATAAGTACAGGCTAATAATTGTCTCCTTAAGATATTAAATGTAGATGGCAACCCACAAGCCTAGAATCGTCATTGTGGTAGTAACAGTTCCTATAGACTGAGTGGCAATGACAAATTTTGTACTCCATGTAACCATAAATTTCAAATCATTTCTGATCATAATACTTGGTCAATACTATAATTAGTTAACATAGCCTCTTGCTACTTAATCTGCTATTAAAGTTTACCATGAATAGATCTGTCAATGATTCTGATGATATTGAGGCAAGAGGTGCTATGCATTTGGCTAGTATGTGTGCTGGAATTGGATTTGGAAATGCTGGAGTACATTTACCGTATGTATTATACTG
>NW_003546268.1:322576-338244 GCF_000090795.2 Amphimedon queenslandica | reverse complement strand
CCATGGTATGTCATACCCAATATCTGGCTTAGTCAAGGCATACACATCATCTGGTTACAAGTCAACAAAACCACTAGTTGTAAGTATTAATTAATGTGCTTTTGTAGTATTATTTATTTTTTAGCCTCATGGGCTTTCTGTTGTTATATCAGCACCTGCTGTTTTTGAATTTACTGCTCCTCTTTGTCCTGAACGTCACTTAGAGGCTGCAGCATTATTAGGTATGTTGCTTAATACAGTGGAATTATTTAGTTAATTATAGGTATGGACACTACAAACTCTAAGCTAGAAGATGCTGGTAGAATCTTGGCAGAAGCAATCAGGAACTACATGTACAAAACAGGTATACCTAATGGGCTAACAGCACTAGGCTATTCATCTGAAGATATACCTAACCTTGTTCGAGGGACACTACCACAAGTAAAAGATGTTGATTGCACAGACTCGATATTATTTTCTCTATATAGCATCGTGTTACAAAGTTATCACCAAGAGCTTTTACAGAGGACCAACTGTCCATTTTATTTGAGAAATCTATGACTGTGTACTAATTACACTATTTATAGATTATAGTCTAATTGTGATTTGGTACATGTTTTGTATGAAACTCTTTTGTTGTATTTTGGCGTTTGAAACTGATTTTTATATTCATTATCCAGAAAAATTTTTCTACCCTGTTTTTTCTTGGATAATTTAAAGGATTGTTTATAACAAAATGAAATGCATCATGTATAGATAGTACAAACTATGTGTAAAAAATATTTTTAAACAATTGTAGCTCATTGCTGACTCATATCATATTAATATACAAAAGCAAAAATAATTATAGAAAATAATTAATTTTTATAAATTTAAAATTTAATTTGTGAATGCCTTCTTTGGCTTTGAAGCATCTACATGTACAAAGAGAAGTAGATAAAAAACAAAAACATAATTATTTTTTACCTGCATAAGAAAGACCTGGCTTAACAAAATTGGAACTTGTATTAGCCATGACAGACTTTGAATCAGGTTCAGTCTCAATGACTAATGGCTCATGAAAAAAGGGATCAAAATCAATAGTAGCTTTGGAATTTTTCTTTTGTTTCTTTTTCTTTCGCTGTTTACCACCACTAGCAAAAAAAGAATCTACCAAATCAGGTTTTCTATATGCTGTAAGCTTTGATTGATCTACAAATCTCATGTCTGTCATTGGAGAGTGCTGCACATCCTCGTGCTTTGGATTTCGAATATCAGTTTCATGTTCAGAGTATCCTTTCTTCAAAGGATGCTTTTGCTCTGGTTTGAGTGTTGACTTGATCTTTTTTGCTTCTTCTGATGATATAGACATTTTCATTGGACTTTCTTTGTCTTTCTTGTGCTTACTTGTCCCCAGTGAAGTTTTGGTTGGTTTTGATTGCTTTGAAATTGTGTCAGGCACACCTAATGTTGATTTACTTCCCTTTTCTGATGACTTTACCTTTTTGGTGCCAGTGCCTGTACTATCAGACAGAGTGCGTTCGAAAGGAAGAGAACTAGGTTTACAATCGACACTATGTGATCTTCCCAATTGATGAGATGGATCAATTCCAACTTTAGCTTTGAGAAACTTTGCTTCCACTTCAAGGCCAGGTGAATAATTCATCGTATTGTTATCAATGCAGAACTTAATGTACTCCTTCCAGCATTTAGAAGTGACACCCATTCTCTCCTCAGCATCCAATAATCGGAATGGATTTCCCACAGCAATGACACATTGCTTAGACCGACTGACTACAGTATTAAATATCCCAGGATTTACTAATGTCTTTGTAGAATCACTGCAGCGCCCATCCACTTCTAAAGGCTCATAGGTACTAATTATGACAATGTTGTATTCATGACCTAAAGCAAAAAATTATTTCAATCCCAATTATAAAAAATCCCCCTAAATCATTACACAAAATCATAATCTCAGGAAAAAAATAACTAGTACCTTGTATAGTGTATGTTGGTTTTAGTGAAACATGCTCAAATTTCCCTTTCATTTCCTTCTGAATAATGTTTAACTAAAGTGCATAAAGCATGATTAATCAATAATATTGCTAGATCTACCTGTTTTCTGAAGGACGATACTACACAGATATTATCTTCAAATATTTTATCTTTGGGTATCTTTGCTTCAGATTCAAGCTTCTCTAACCAGCTTATAACTGCCTTTGCTTCAATTTCCATCGCAATTGCATTTGATGGCACATCAGAATTAATGTGACAGCAGTGAAATAAACAAGGGCAAGCTGTTCTTGTTGAACAATTAGCAGCTGATTTAATGGGATATTTATAAACAACCTCAGCCAAAAATTGGGTCAGCATTGGATGACAGCGATAATTGACATCTAAGTGAATGAGAGGCAGTGTTCCTCCAATTTCATCGTATTGCCTTTCAAGTCTTTCCAGTAATGACATTTTTAATCCGTTTTCCCTAGCAATGTCGCCCAAAACAACCACAGAGGGGCCATCCTATTATCACAGTACAAAATAAATTTAGTCAAAACAAACATAGTAAACTCAAAGTAATTACAAGACTATACAGATATGTATCAGTAGTGCAGGTAGATAAAATACAATTCTAGTACACTAACACAAACAATCCTTACTTGTTTACTGTCTCCAGCCAAAACAACTTTAGTAGTTTTATCACCTAATGCAAGAGCAGCAATACATTCTGGTTCTCTAACTTGAGCTGCTTCATCAAGAAGAATATGGGTAAAACGAAAAGGACAATAATTTGAACTGAGGACACTAGCAACTTGTAACGACATTGTGTACGTAGTGATGACAACTAAGATCTGGTCATGAAAATAACGACCTCGTTTCACATCAGTTGTAAAGTTACTAATGTTACAGTAAACTATATTTGATGATTCTCTTTTGAAATCATTCGGCACAATTTTGACAACTGTAACTCCAGGCTTCATTTGCAATTCTTGAGCCAATATTTTAGTAATCGTTTCAATTGTGTAGTAATGATGTGCACAAATTAGTACTCTTGTAGGCTTTTTAAAGGCCAATCCATCGTTAACAAATTCATAAGCAGCATGGCCCAATAATTTTGTTTTACCTGATCCAAATGGACCAGTGACAATAACAGGAACACTAGATGAACTATTCAAAATTAAATCCAGAGCTTGCATTTGACCTGTATCATCAAGATTCAAATGTTTCTTATGACGAGGCTTTGCTTTGCATTTCATTGATAAACTTTTGGGAGTGCTTTCCTGTGACGGTACCACCTTTAATATCATAGAGTGAGGTATGTCAACAACAGCTTTGTGCAAAGTGTCAAAATAGTTGTGCTTCACTTCAAATTCAGCATAAATCTTGCAGCTATCTTTACCTATCCTTTGCTTAAATGTAGCCATAGCTGAGGAAGATAGCTGCAGTAAAAGCTCATCATTAATACTGTGATAATTTATTGGCAAAACATCAGCTTTGCATATCTCTTCTCTTGTTTCGCAATCCAAGATGAAGACAGCTTCACTGGCTTGTGTTGCATATTGTATTCTGTTTCCATCCATTCCTTTAATACTAGCAACATAAACACCACTTTTCTTTTCCATCAAAATGAAATTATATTCACCATTACACCTAGATGAGACATAATGACTCATTTAACTCTTAGCTTTTTAATAACACTAGAGTTGCTAAAATTAGCACAAGTGGGCAAAGCCAATCAGAGTGTGCTATTATTAGAAACAAGACAGGAAGTGATGGTGGATGGTAAATCCAATAGTGTACAAGCTAGGACACATGTATTTAATTGCTTTATTAATGACAATATAGTCAAGATTACAACTACTGTATCTTATCACTTTTAAAACCAACATTTTCAAAACCTAAGTACATGGTTTTCACAGGATCTTGGAATAGTGCTCTAGTCTCGCATAGCCAGACCTACCCACCAACCAGCAGGCACGGAGGATGGGTCTGGCTATGCAAGACTCATAGTGCTCATGCAGCTTCTTATTAGTGCGATTTTAAGTTGCTCAAAAATTGTCTACACTACAGTATACAGAGTACATTGACAAAAATCACAAGAAGAGAATTCTTTATTTTTATAATTCTTTTGATAATTACACATGTTCTAATGTTGTACAAGTATATCAAGTTTGAACTGATTTTGATCAAAATTGTTTTTAAGTTGCTCCGAAATCTGGCCAAAGACCCTGTAAAAATCTGACCAAAAACCCTGTACAATTGCCAATTAAAAAAAATGGCCATTAGAAAATTCTCTTTTTTTATATTTTGAAGTTTTAAAACAGCAATGCTATCTAATTTTCACACTTTACTGCCTTCAATATTAAACACTGCTTTTGGATAATAACGTGGCACGTGGCAATAATTATGAAACACATACTTTTCATTAAGCAGCCTAATGTGAGCTGATTCCTCATAACAAAGTAAATAATAGAACTTGTTCCGATAATTAGCTACTGTCAGCTCAGCTTCAACCTCTGTTTCTTGTAATGTAGTGTTCTCTAAACGTGACTGAAAACTAATTTTCCAATTTTCCAACTCTTGGAAAGTTTTGAGCCCTATAGTCAACAGTACAGTTCGTTAATAAATTAATGACAATAAATGACAAGTAATAACATACTTGTATGACTATGAAGTTCAGAAGCAGCCTCTTCATTTTGTAAAGATTCAAGTACCTCATCTATAGAATTAAGTACCACAGAAACTTAGAATAATATCATCAGCAAATATTTACTTGTGACATTATGAAGTTGGGCACTTGGCCTCTGATAAAAATCAAAAGCAGGCAATAAATCTCCTAAACAAAGAATGAAAGGAAACCATTCTACATACATTCACATGATGCTTTCATACCATAAATAGGACCAGCTTGTGGAATAAAAGGAGGAGCATTTGGATTATATTGAAAAGCTGATTAAACAATAAAAAACAACAATAATAAAAAGAAGTATTTTACATGTACCTAAGAAATGTTCAGTTGACTGGACTGGTACAGGAGGTTTAACTTTCATCTTTCGGACCCAGAGTGATTCTATTAAAAAATCATCAACATTACGTATTGAAGTTACTGTGACTTACTGCTTTGATGATGAATATGCATGCCACTATTATCAGACTCTGACTCAGCCATATAAGAACTACTTTCATCTTCAGTAGAACCAGAATGAAATCCAGACTCAACTTCTGACTCTATTTTGCTTCCTTCATTTAAAAGGTAATGCTAAAAACTTTTAAAAGTATGACATACTTTTTTCACTACATTCAATGACTTGTTCTTGAAATGAAATGCTAAGAACGGGTAGCTCTAAAAGTTGAGGTGGAAATGGCATATCAGATGTAACAGCAAGACATTTGGGAATTAAAAATTCTAATTCATTAGTTCCTTTTTTAATTCTTTTAAGAAGAAGTGCATGAGATTCAATAACAAGCCAGCGAGCAACAGACCTATGAATCTGATAAAGAATATCTCCATTAATGGTACTTTCTCTCAATTTCAGTATCAAAAGGTCAGTATGAAAGCATTCGCCTTTAGTAAATGGTTGAATAAGAGGTGGATATTGTCCAGGGGGAACTTCTTCAATAAAATTGACATACTTAGAAAGAGTTGTTGTTATAACATCGCTACTACAAAACTTCCGAATCATTTTGTAGAGAAGAAAATAATTAAAAAATGACCAGAAGGAATTGAGAGCAATCGTCAAATCTGCTGCTGTTTCAGCATTCTTAATTTCACTTTCAATACCTTCAAACAATTGCCCTGGATGAGCTCTATTTTGAAACACGTAAATACTTGTCTGAAGATAAAGCTTGGCTTCAGAAAATTTATTCTTAATACTTTTGTAAAGCTCTACTATCAAGGAAGCAAAACTGTTGATGATATCAGTCAGGACAGTTGTGCTCATAAAAGTGCTGTCTGGCAATTTCTATAGATAAAGTTATGCAAACAATATAAATAGAGTATATGCAAGCTTACTTTTCCAGGAATAGCAAAAACATGACCACAATCTCTGAAGGATGTGTCTCCAATGCTGATAGGAGTACTATCTGGAAATTTCTAAAAACAGATAAAGTTATGTAAACAACATGTATTATTCAAGAGTGCAAGCTGTACTTTTTCAGAAATAGCATGATGATGCTCTCTAAATAATACTGATTTAATCCGAGCACCTTCATATGCAAAGGAAGAAAGCATGCTACAAACTTCTGTAGGCAATGGGAAAATCTCCTCCAGTAAAGCTAATGGAACAGCAACCTCAACTCGTAGACAGCCTTTGTTGTATGAGCAGATGTCAAAAGAGTCAATAGATATGCCACAGGCCTCTGACACATGACGCCTTAAAGGAAGTAGAATCTCAGCTTTGGTTTTATCCTTATGTTCAAGGTGGTGTGAGGTCGTAACTTTAAGAACAAACTTTCCTGATCCAACAGGCCTTTCATCTATGCTGGAAGGCACCTCAAATAAGCATCTCTTTATGTAGGGATTGAAAACTTCGTTAACATACTTATCATAATCAGCTTTGCATGCATTGAACTTCTTAGCAATAGTACCCAAGAGTGGATGATTAAACCAGCTCATGTAGCTTTCTGCTAGCAAAGTCAATACTTCTCCAGCATCTTTAGCTGTCTTAAGCTTAGAAAACAGCTCCTTGCGATCATTTTCATCCATGTATAAAAACTTTTGCTGAGGCATTAGGTAAAGCACAAGTTCCTTAACATCAATATCTTTTAGACACCTGTAAACATCTACCATTAAAGAAGAAAAATCTAACGAAATTTGTTCAGCATCTTTATCCAATCGAGCCAATAACTCTAGTCGTAGTCTTTTGCTTAGCTTTTTGACGTTTAGGAGAGGAAATCGAGAGTTTTCCCATGGATTTGGACATCCGTTCTTCAAAAAACTAGATAATGAACACTCTCCACAGCCACAAAGAAATCTCATGTCTTCCTCCTTAACTTCTCCACCACTGTCTGAAGCTAACCCATCATCAGGAGCATCTACACAATAACAAAAAGTGCAACTGTAAAACTATGAAGTTAATTATTTTTAGAACATTATAGGCAAACTACATGCAGTTCTGTATTTCAGAAATTGACATTTGGAATTGTAAAGGTTCAAGTCTAAAGCCTACCATCCACTATTCAACTTTGTGGTTACTTTGATCTTATGGCAACTCTGTTGCCTGAAATAGAACTCAGTTCAATTTCAGGCAACAGAATTGACAGCACATCAAAGTAACCACAACGTTTCTTTCAACAAAGTTGAATAGTGGATGGTGGGCTTAATAATCATGTGCGTGTCTTGATGACTGTCAAAAATTTAGCCCTGGCTTTTGTTAGTAATTTAATTATCACAGGAATAATAATAATGCAAACTATCAGATATAATTATATAGCATATAATCTCTAGTCTCACAATGGCCATGTTAAGGGCAATGCACACAGGCAAATTAACATATACATGTACGTTACGACAGGAAGTGCTCTATAAACCAATGACCACCATTTACATACGGTAAGGATAGAAAAATTTCTATCCTTACCCTACGTTAACGGTGGTCATTGGTTTATAGAGCACTTCCTGTCGTAACATATATGTTAATTTGCCCTGTGTGCATTGCCCTTTAGACTATACGTGTACATTAATTCTCCACACTGTGCACTGTATGCAAAGTAACAAAGGCATATGACTGGGTATTATTGTAAAGTAAGGCTACACATCTAGTCTTGGTAAAAATCTACAACACAGATAGATAAAATCTGCTCTTACCTAAGTTACCTTTCTTAATCTGTTTTGATAATAAAAATATTGTTTTCTCCACAAGATCCATTCTTGAAATAAGCTTTAATGCTTCAAGTAGCATGCCATAATTAGCCTTTTCTCCATTTTTTCTGATCCATTTTTCCATATATGACTTCCTCATAAGCTCCTCATCATTCTTGTTGTTCTCCTCTATCGCTCTGACTTCGTCAAGTGTTATGTTGAGGTGACCATTGGTTAAGCGCCATTCTGAGAAGTCCTTGGCTATTACAACAGCATCTTTAAGAGGAAAGGGTCTTTTCAAGTCTTCTGGGGTAATGTTACACTCTTTAAGGATAGCTTGCAATTGATCTTCAAATGAATCTTCAGACATGCTTAAAGAGACGGGAAGTCAAACAACAGTAAACAAAATTTTTGCTGAAAGAGCAAAACAGGGCGTGTCCCTTCATAACCATGCATGCACCTATGCTTAGCCAAAAAAAATTATTAATGATGTAGAGCAAGCCTGAGAATTGTTATCTACTTTGAATGTCATAATTCCTGTCAATCTAGTCACCTAATTTCATGCACTGTTGTTGTCAAATGTTGATTACATAATAATATTTGTCAAGCTAGCTCAGATGACTATCATGACAAATTGTATTAGTACTGACTTGTAGTCACTGTCAAGGTTAACCATTGCAGCTTATCCAAAAATACTCACTTTAGTGCAAGACACATGTTGCACAAATTAAAGTCGTGCAACACTAGATAATCTAGATCTATTCATTGTTTTAATGTACAATTTTACATAGGAATGCAACTACAATTTCTATTATTATTTTAACTACTATACTGAATTGTAATGATAATAATTCAATTATTGTTAAATTTTAATGTACAATTTTACATAAGGATTATCTTGCAAGACTCCATAAAGATTTCTCAACAACTTCACCTTCACTTCTTCCCAGTTTCCAGCACCAAACAGTACAAAAAGCAAATAATTTTTTTCTTTCTCTTTTGCAAAGGATATCTCATTCCATGATAAAGCAATAGTATTTCCTCCCTCCCTGTCAGCACCAAAAATTGTGCTCTTTACTTCAATGTAGAACTCTTGACCATCAGATTCACGGAAAAACTTTATATCATATGGCAAGAGACTTTCCTCTTTTTCATTAACCCATTTTATTGTACCAACTGATCCCATTACAGGTACAGATTCAGTTGAAGACAAGAATTTGTAAACATATTCTTCTCCCCAGCGTCCAATAGCAAAATTATCTTCTTCTCCTTTTGTGTTAATTAGCATGTTCATGTTGTTATGTTTTGAAATAGTTATTTCTAAGGGCTCTAGCATTGATGCCATGTTGAACGAGTGAAAGGCATTAGTTGACTGATAAGGCAATGGAATCAATTCTTGATCATGTTGATGGTGCATTTGCTGCTCAACTTCAGAGCTTACTTTTTGTTTTTTAGGTGGAGTGCCTCCAGTCTGAAGTTCATTACTGCTTGTTGTAACATTGTTAGTACGATTGGTTTGTGAGTTTGCTGTAGATTTGTATTCAGATCGGGACTCTATATTTAATGCCGCAGAAGTAGACTGGGATCCAGAATGAGGTCCTGTGTGAGATCCTGTCTGAGCAGTCTGATATCTGCGCTGATAGTCTGTATCAGATAGAGCGTGTGATTCATCATGCAATGATAGTGACTTCCTTTCTTCATCAACGTTATCATGCCCATCTTCCTGTCTCAACCTCTTATGCATATTGCCTTCACCTTTCATCCTTTGGATGTCATCACTTGTAATCACATCTCTCTTGGTCACTTGTCTACTACTGCCCAAATGTGAAGCAGATTGTTGTGCTTCTAATTTCATCTTTTCAGTGTATTCAACATCAAGGAATGATGGAGCTTTCGGAGGCCATGCCTTTAAGCCACTGCTATCACCACTACTTGAACTATTTTGTGCATGAGCTCCATAAACAGGCTTTACTTCGACTTCAACTTCAACTTCAGTTACAGGAGGAGATTTTTCTTCCACTTTTGTCTCGGTAACAAAAGCAGTTGATTTTGGTAGTTCAACATCCCATCTGGGTACATCAGGTGGTAAGGAAGTAAGAGAATATTTGCTAATAAAAGATTCTTGACTTTCCTTAGATCTAGGATCTTCTAATAACAGCTCTTGTATAATTAATGAAAGAGATTGGCTGAGATCAGACATCAAACCTTTAGGCAACGCCAGAGACAGTATCACATTAACTAGTGACATCATCTCAACAATTTTGCTGTTATCATTGACCACTACGTATATTACTGGTGGCGTCTCTGGCTTCATATCAAGCATGCATTGCTTCAATTGAGCATTAGCATAGTGAATTTTGTGCAAGCAATATGTACAATTGAGCTCCAGGGTAGAAAAAATGGTTAAGTCAGATAAGGTCTGTGTTACTGCCTCGAAATGGTTCAAAGGAATGTTTTCCCCTTTGAATTTGTTAAAAAGATAAAGCTGGAGCAGAGGCATGATGTAGTGGAAACGTACCTTGAGATCATTATAAGGTCTAATAGCTGCAGGATTCAGATCAGTTGATATATTCTTACTGACTAATGGTATTTGAAAGAGTTTTATAACTCTCTTTATTTGGTTTGATTTCATGCCAGCATCACTGAGAAAGTGAACTTGCTCATCTTGTAGAAAGTGCTTTGATATGTCATGATTATCATCAACAAAAAGACTATCAAATGACACCCACTTTTTACTGGGAAATACAGGCAGTGGCCTAACTTTAGCAGAAACATACTGCCTGTTGACTTCAAAGTCACCTTCAGATTCCGCTGCATTAAAAATTGCTTCAATGATTGAATAAAATGATTTGATGTGATCCTCCGAAGGAATATGTGTGAGAGAAGCATTAAATTCTAGCAACTCAATCATGGCCTCAATGCTCATATCTTTCACCACTTGAAGGATGAAGAAAGCATTCTTTATTTTCCATTTAAGACTCTCATCATCTTTGCTATTGTAGAAAAAAGACAATATTTGAGGAAGATGATCAGGATAACATTTCCGTTTAGCTAACATGTTATACAAAACTTCAGTTTTGTCTGTCCAGCATGCCTTCTTGGCTGTAACAAATGTCCCTGACACACATTCTGAAGAATCACCCCTCCACTGATTTATAGAAGGTACAAATATCAGAGGCTTCTCATTGAAGTCGACTCTATTGTGTGTCAGATCACTTAGATGAATATAAACCTGTCTCATATGATCAATGGACGAGCTAAAAGTTGAAGACTCTGACCACTTACATAACAGGCGGTACAGCTCAACACAAGATATTTCAGTTTGCACACACAAGTGCTTTAACAAGCTAATATGAATACCGTCAACAACTATGTACGGAACATTATCATGAAGGAGGTTTTTCAAATCATCTGTCATACTGTAGAGCTGTGATCCTTGAAGGAGGCAGGTAGAGTAAGGTTCCCCATCAATATTGACAGCAGGTAACCAAGCTTTGCTTGATAACAAATGACCAAAAGTAGAGGAGCCTGCAGTGCCTAATTCATGAGTGTTGCTCCCATCATAATATAATGCAGTTACACATTTACTATAAAGAGCATTCCATGATGAATTAAGAAGCTGCAACAAAATTTTCATCTGCTTGACTTGTTTTGAGGAACTGAGGCTTTGTATGGAGCTGAAAATCAATTCGAAATCCTTAGAAAAGTAATCATGTATTGTATAATAGCCGTCAGGTGAATTCTTTAAGTTTGAAATAATCCATTTAGACTTGATCTAAATAAAGTGTAAAGAAAATACATAATATCAAAGATAATATAAGTGAACTATAATTTTAGCAACTTTAAAAAAGCAAGATGCAAGTAGACCAATCTTTATACAAAATTACAAAGTACAAACAAATGTGACAAAGGTCAAAAGCTTAATGCAACACATAATTCTATGTATAATTCAGCCCACATAATTAATTTATTCTTAAAATCTATAATCTTTGGTATATTACCTCAATAGAATGAATTTTTTTATTAATTTTTTCCACTGCAATGCCTTCTTCAACTCCAAGACTGGTTAAAAACTTTTTCCAGTTCTTTTTATTTCCAAAGTTCAGATATTTAGGAGAGACAACAACCCATTTCACATCTATTATAAAATAAAAAGCAACAGTATAAATAATTTTTAATAATAATGTAAATTATGTACAAACTACACTCACAAGCAGAATAAGGTAAGTGTAACATGTATAAGGAATTCAATCATGTATATATTGCATGTGAATTTATTTTATGATCCCTTGATATTAGCAAAAATAGGGTATCCTATTCCGAATTCTTTTACATTAGTACAAGTAATAAAAACAGTGAAACACACAGATTCAAAAAATTTTGAAGTGCCCATACAAAAGTAATTATGATTTACAGACAACAAATTTTTTTTGGCAAAATGTAGTACAGTAGACACTTATTAATAAGACCCCATATGAAAGTAACACTCAACATAATGAAGCACCATGGTGCGTGGACTCGCCTGCTGAGATTCACCTGAGGGATAATATGTTACTTGTACTGCCCCCATCATGATATTATATATATAAGCAACTTGATATTTGAAAAAAAGGATAATAAATTTTGACAAAGTGCAAAGTGCAACAATGCAATTACTGCACTGATCCATAAAATAAATTTTAGGTGTGGTCAGCAGTGCAGTGCAGATAAACATGGCACATGGGTAGGAGAAAGAAGAAAAGCTGAAATTTATTTTAGCATCTGAAGCTCTATTCAAAGAAGGAGTAAGCACAAAAAATTTGCCTAGATATTTAAAAGAGACTGAGATAGTTTGGTTGCTCCTGCTTTCCCCAGTGCTGCCTGAAAATTTTTCGAAGAGGCTAAATCACAAACTTTGAGCAACTGTAACTTGCAAACAAAAAAGAGATTAGAAAATTCCCACATATTTTTTAATCTATGTACTTTTCTCTACCTATCAATGCTAATCTTGACCAAATAGAGTGAAACACGAAGATTTGGCTAGGAAAAGTGGTCTATTCTTGAAAATATTTGGCTTTTGCTACCACGGATTGCTATGAAAACACAACGGAGCTAAATAAATTATCTTTTTCTCAAAGCATAAAAAGAATTATAAGTCAGGAGAGCTCAGTAAAAAAGATATTGACTAGGAATTAACAGGAATTTTTGTGACAGAATGACAACCCAACTGCATAGTACCCGCCTACACAAGCGTGGTGAGTCCAATTATAGTACCATTAAATCATTTTACCAGGTTTATCTCATTCGTAACAACACACAATGCCAAATTTTTGAAGGCTGTAAATTTCCTAAAATTACCTAAAATCTATTTCGTGGATTCATATTTTCCACAAATTTATGACATCTGCCTTCTTGTACCATAATAGTTTGATTTTTTGTGAAACTAATTTTTATAAATCTTCAAAAAAATCACAAAATCTATGAAATTTACATCCCTCAAAAATTTTGCACTATACGGCACATAAGTAACACCATGTGTGCAATGGAAGTACTATAGGACATGTTCCAGATGACTTAGCTGCTACACTGAACCCACTCATAAACTTTTAGGGTTTGAAATCATAGACTCAGTACCAGGATTGAGGAAGTGGAAATGTACTTCTTTGTCCTGTATTGTACTTAGAACAAAAATGCACAAGTTTCATGTATGAAGCACTTGAGTAAATGCAAAACAAAGAAGAGGTAAACTACATGACTCATCATTCCTATGCCATATGTAGCTATCACACTAGCTGCCATTATTAATACAACTCTCTACATAAAAGTAACAAACATACTTCCCCATTGATGTCACTGATACCAATAAAACACCTAGTATTAACGAGACACCAAAGGTGTGTGGCCTCGCCCCTAAAGCTGTTTGGGAGATGTTAGGCTTAGCCCAAGCCAGTATATTTAAATGATGTGATCAAAAGTAACAGACTGGGCAAGTGTGAAAAGTATGATGGGACTCTGGAGTCCCTGTAAAAACTGGTAAAATGTCAGTATTCATAAATCCCTATTAGCATCTCAAGATTTATCCCTTATTGATATCACACTATTTATACTTATTGCACTCCCATTTTGAAAACAACTTGACATCATGTGTTTCAAAACCACAGCTTTTGTTGTGGCCACCATCTTTCAAAAACATACTATAAAAAAATTAGAAAGTGTGCTCCTGAGGCCAAGGGATTATCATAACAGCTAGCTTCCTAGCTGCAGTTTCAGTTACACTTGCTCTTGCATGCTTGCAGAAGTGGCAGGCTCCAGCAACTCCCAGATTGGAGGCGTGGCATAAACTATCAATAATGCAGCAAGACCATGTGAGAAAGAAGCTTCAGATTTTTTTCTCTTCTAAGCGCTATATGATGTCATAATGGCACAAATACTGTTGCCTAGATAGATTGAGTGATTTAAATGGGGTTTAGGATCCTTAGACTAGCCAACTACTGCTAACCACTTCACTCGGGATAAAATTCAAGTAGCTATAACTCACCAACAAGAAAGATTTAAAGAGTTCCACACATATTAAATGTATAAATAGTCTTGATCTACTGGGAAAGAGTCTCATTTACTTCCAGAGTACTGCCACTATTGCTGGGCATTTTCTCGTGAGTTAAAACACTTCTACTACCTAGAGCTGCTCTCTAAACATCTCGGGGCAGTAAAGCAAGACTTTTCCTAAGCTCTCACAGATTTAGAGCACGCGATTGTAAAGATATACATTCTTAAAGACAAAATATAGCACACCAAATGAACGAGAGCACTAAAGTGCATACCCTCGACACAATCTGTACGTAACAGTTTCAATAAATTAAGAGTAAATAATTGGTGAAAGTTTTTAGACAGAGAAGAAGCTTCAGCATGTACTAGATTTATTAAAACTTAGTGAATGTTTTAGACAGACAGAGAATTTTTTTGTTTTTTTAGACAAAGAGCTCCAGCATATTTGCTGCACTGCTGCTAGCTGCAGCAATGTAAAGGTGTGGCTGCAATGAAGGTGTGGTCATAGATATTAGAGTAAATGAAAGGGATAGGAAACTTCCGTTACGTGGGTGGATTATTCCATTGAGATTATTAGGTTGCCTAGCAACTTAAGCTAGTTATCCCTGGCCAGACTTGCTCTCTCCATCTCTGCAGCACTGATTCTCACCTATAGCACTTGCATAGTAGTGATTGCAGTGCCATATGATACTTCAAAGAAATCAGCTGTTATACCACTATCATGCTGTAGCCAAAAATAGCAAGATTTACGCTCTTCTATTGCATTTATTAGCGATTAAAAGTTAAAAAAGTACTAGTTTGTTCTTTGGTCCCCATTATCTCAAAAGCAATATTATAAATGAAAGATTTAAAGCAAGCCCTTATTAAAGAATTCTTTTCTTTAGGTCTTCCAACTTTAATAATTCCAAAAGCTTGTTTTCTCGACATTTTATGCTCAAAAACAAGTAAACTTTCCGTATTTAGTTGGGTACCATTATCTCACTGCTTGAACGAGTAATGACTAAAGAGGCTTCAGATACAGAATCTAGATGAGTTATTCTGGGTCTTCCGCCCATTATCTTGTCTTTGCGAAGCATACTTTTGCTATTACAAGGGACAAATTAAGGCCTAGTCAGGCTAGTCGCCCATAGTGGCTATGGGAAACGAAGTGGCTACGGAACCGGTACCGGTTTCCATTTTCAAGGTCTTATAGAACCGGCATGATCACGTGGTGCCTAAACCACGCCCATTTTAACGAGCTAATTAAATAGTAATTATTGATTAATCATTATCTGAAATTAACTTCCTTATTTTCTTTCTTTAATTTTGTTTATCTCACAATTATTCATCATTGTTTCTTTGAATTCACTCTTTTTATTGTTATAGTTTATCAAAGTACTTTTTTAAT
>NW_003546268.1:319239-322566 GCF_000090795.2 Amphimedon queenslandica | reverse complement strand
GATGCTATCAAAGACAACTCTGCAGGGCAGTTCTGACGAAAGGTCCTGTACAACAGGTCACAATGAGATCATTGAACTAATTGCTCAGTACTGTATAATCAAACTAACATTGTTGATCGTATCCCTTCTCCTTTAGATTTGAACTTTCTCCCACCATTGATACACTTAAATACAACTTCATAATATCGTATCTTGTCAGAGAGTTGTCGGTTTACACGCCTTTTAGCGGCATCTACTGTCCTGCAATCCCTTTTCCACCATTGAGTATAAGTAGCTTTTTCATACTGCTTCAACTTAGCTTCCAGCTCATCATAAGACTCAAATCGTTCCCCAAGCACGAAAGAAGGTACTTGGGGCCGAGCTTTAGCTTCAGAATGTTCGGCAGAAGAAACAGACTTTGAAAAGACAGCTGCCATGATTAAGCACGTGTGTAAACGGGCGTGGTTTAGGCACCACGTGATCATGCCGGTTCTATAAGACCTTGAAAATGGGAACCGGTACCGGTTCCGTAGCCACTTCCTATGGGAAATAAACAGGTAGAGTATACTAGTATCCGGATTCCTCCGCTTTCTAGGGTAAATAGCTTGATTTCCCGGGAACGGAAGTTTCCTATCCCTTTCATTTACTCTAATATCTATGGTGTGGTTCAATCAAGCCATGCTCCACCCCACACACAGTAAATGGTGGCACATGGCCCTAAGTGGTGAAGAAAGCTTTGGTTTTTCTCGACTTTTAAAAAGTTTAGCATACATTTGATAGGCTCTATTTGTTGCATACAAACTGCTATCTAGTCCCTAATGTTAAAAGACTCTGGCCGCTACCTCGGGAGAAGAGAGCCTCATCTAAACTCACAAGGTATGAAAGTTTGGGCTATCATATCTTTAAAACGACGAAGATTGAAGCAATTCCTCTCATATTAATGAAAGTTGAGGCTTTGCTTTATTGTTTTATCTGCCCTGTTGCTCTTTTGCTTTCACTACGAAAGAGCTGCAGGAGAGCCGACTACGTTTGGCGACTTTGCCAGCTTCTTTTACCACGGAAAAGACAAATCAAGGATTCCCAAGACGGAGAATAACTTTTTCTAGAGCCAGTGTTGATTATAAGACTCTCTAGGACAAGACAAGAAAGCAGTGTCAGCTCAAAAGTGGAGGTTAAAGCGAACACACAGACAGGACGACTGCTTTACCCTCGACCAACGCCTACGCGGTCTCGGGTAATGACAGACAGACAACCAAAGTACCTAGTCCTCGCCTACACAAAGCTAGGAGAGGCCAATAATCAGTGTATACAGTATTGTGTGACCACATTTGATTGAGAATGAGTATAATACGCATACAATGTAGCAATCAAATCTCCCACTAATAAATGTGACCATAATTGACAAAAGGTACCTTATGGCGGGTAGTGAAATGTGTCTTTATAGCCATAAAAATCGAACTTCCTGAGCTCCATTTATTATAAAATTACTGAACAGGATGCAAAAAGTTACTATGTAATTTTTAGAAACAATAGATTTTTAACAGAGCACTCACAGGTTGATATTTTTCATTATAATGATGAATTTTAAAATCCGCCATAAGGTACCTTTTGTCAATTATGGTCACAAATGTTTATGGAAAATTTATAACTATATATGCATAGACATACTTGGGAAACTTTTAGTAAGATCACATTGTGGTTCGTATTTTGAATGAAAATGAATCACTTCATCACTAGGCTTGAGCCTTTTTCCATTTTCAGTGATCAAAACAACATGTCCCTTTAGTTCATCTATTGCTTTCTTCTGAGAGAACTGGTTTCTTTCAATAGCATTCTCAATAAATGAGAGATACAAAATCAGCAAATGTTCACTAGTATCCTATAAAATATAATTATTTCAATTTTTGATTAAATTATAACCACCTGACCTCAGTATTTTCTTTTTTGAAATGTGGAATAATGTGCTGCTCAATGACTTCAGTAATATTAAGATTCCTTACTCCAAGACGCAACAAAAGATCATTTGCTTTAACTGCAACTAACTTCTCATCACTATCAATAAGGTCAGTGTGTACCGTACGAAGCTCATCATACACTGGACGATATGAAATGTCCACATCTAAAATAAAATAAATTTTAGTGGTATTATTTGAAAAATATTTCATAATTTAATAGTATCACTTTAAGCATACTAATTACCTTAAGTAAATAATTTTCACGTCAACAAAAATCCACAAATAACATTGTCTATACTATCTAGTGTGTTTTAATTCTATAACTATATTCATAAACAACAAACATCTATATACACGTAGGCTTGAGTTTAAACAACAAATCAATCCTTTCCAAGCATTAGCAGCCTATCTAAGAGTCTATCACAGTGGCAAAGACAGATGAAATCATATTTCCCTCCCTTCATGGCCCTGAAACCTGATGGGTTCACAAAATTCTTATCACAAAAAATTAAATAGACTTAATTTATTAAGTGAAAATTTTTTAACACACATTAGCAAGTGACTTTAAAAAATCACTCCACCACTACAGTGCTAAGACTGGCATGATTCATTCAAAAAAGTATTACCGTTATGCTAACTATTATATAGGCGGTAGCACTAGCCTATAAGTAGGATTGAGGTTGGTTTTTCAAGATGGCGGCCGTTTTAATGATTTTCAAACACTTATAACTCTTTTATCTTACGTTGTACAGCCTTATAAATGGCTTAAATGAGCTCTCCTTCACTGAGCGATTCTCCTGGTACCTTTAAAGTGGACTGTAATGTAGCGGGAGCAATTCTGGAGAATAGGCCCAAATTCAAATTTCTGCAAAATTCTTCAGACTTTTTCTTCTTTCATCTTCTTCTATGCACCCGTTAATCTTTTAAGCCAGAGAAGCGCTCGAGTTGGCTTTGACATCATTCCTCTAGGCTTGGGTCAAGGACCACAAAGGTAGTTTCAAAAAGAAGCGAGGACAGAGAAGAAATGGCAGACAAAATCCAGCTGCAGACACCGCGTGGGTTTGTGGTTTGACGCCATTTTAATTTATGCGCACGTGATCAACATGAATATAATTAACCTAACCACAGAATCATAACAGAATGTAATTTATTAATTTTAAGAAAAAGAATGGAAACAAGTAAATAAAAAACATTAAAAATGGAAAAGTAGTAGGATTGAATTGGAAAAAAGTAAAGAAACATGAGGGTACTTGCAAACTGGTGTGGAAAAAATCCTACACCACTGCATGAAGAATATAGTCCAAAGCATTGCAATTATTCCACACAGACTGGCTGCTATGATAACACTTTGAAGACTTTATCTTCATGCAGTGGTGTAGGATTTTTTACCACA
>NW_003546268.1:288223-318861 GCF_000090795.2 Amphimedon queenslandica | reverse complement strand
TGTTTTTATTTACTTGTTTAAAAATTGTATTTGCTCAATTATACACCCATGCCTTTAGTTCTTACAACGAAAAAAATTGCATTTTATAAAATAAAAAGATAGCAAGTAGACTTGAGCACGCAACCTTGACTGTTAAACAACAAGAATCTAAATCCGGAGCACCTACACTGCGCAAAATATGTGTATTTATAAAAGGGTATCACACAGGATTTTGGCATAGTGCTCATGCAGTACATTTAAATATTCAAGCAACTATGGTACCATAAAAATAATAGCACAAACCTAAATTTATGGCATGAATCTACATAAAGTTGTAATGCAATATATGTATTATTATACCAATGTACACGTACATTGTATGAGCAACTAGCATTGCATACAATTATAAATGTAACATTTAAAAGAAATAACTGGATAAAATAACCTAAAAAATGCAGTATTGATCCCATTATATATATATACCGTACATACAATCAATCAAGGTAATATTTAACACAAGAACTCAAGTAGCACTAAGTTTACTTACCTTTACTAGAAACAGGAGGAAAGAAAATAGGACCACTATCAATAGAGACAATATTTCCATTGGACAATGGAATGACTGGAAAGCTCTTTAGTTTCCTTAGTACAGACATTTCATCAGTACTCCCTCCAACTCCTTCACACAATAAATGCACACAAGACAGCCACAATGCTATCCATTGGTTCAAACATTTGACTGGATGTACAGCAACCTCTTCCTCATCTGATTCATCTTCAGCACTACTAGCACTAGACTGCAGTGACATAAATTGTTCCTCTTTGTGTTGGTGATAACTTGAGAGAACATACTGTGCTACGGACATCAAGTGATCAATATTAATGGAACCAATGTTTAACTGTGAGCAGATCTGGGAAGATAAGTGATTGTTTAATGCCGAATTAAGATAATACAATTTTAAAGAAGCAGTTAATAACGACTGAGGAATGCAGTCCTGTATTGACTGCTCTTTAATTAAAAGAAGTTGTGATGGTTGCTTCCATTGTATGCCAGCACTAGAACCCTTGAGACTTCGTATCTCAGATATAATTGAAGTGATTTCTCTCATTGCATCAAAAGGAGAATCAGTAGGAGATGAAGAGTGCACAGGGAAGGGCTCTGTGGGTAGACACTTCCTTTCCTTAAAAATACGCAGTATCTCACTGGTGACAGGTTGAAAAAAATCATGCACTTCTCCTTCCAGAGGTATAAACTTTAATATGTGAATAATAGCTTCTATGGCAGTCAGGTGAGACTAGAAAAAGGAAAGTTTTATTACAGTATATCGACCAAAAGGCAAACAAAATTTTGATTATTTTCATTATCAAGTATTAAAAATACAAGCAAATCATGTTCATGCAATTACCTCAAAGCAATCTATTGACTTCATGAAAAGTGAAGGTATTTCTTCCCTTAGCCACTGGTTCCATGCACTGTTAGCATTAACATCTTCTCTTGAACTAGGTAAGTCAAAGTCTCCTTGGACTATGAACTTAAAGCCATAACTTCTCAATGGGAGAAATGCAAATACTTGCTGAGGGCTAAGGTCCTAATTAAAAATACCACAAATTGTATAACAATGTATGATTGTAAACAGTGTAATTAAAAATTGGGCCTGATTTCTAATAAAGGGCTATTGTACAAAATAGTACATGTACCATACACACAATAATTACATTTATTTACATAATTAAAATTGTGTAGATCATCTTGCAATGGAAAAGCAAGAGCTAGTTCTGTAGCTGAAACATCCGGCTTGTACTACATGTACATGTACATAAAGAAAGAGAGAAAGAAAGATAAATAATTATACATGTAACAATGAAAAGAGGCTGTTATGTTTGGTCAGTGCCTCTTTTATACAAATATATACACACCCATTTCCAAATCTTTCCTTCATACTTTCAATGCCACATCCTCACCTTATTAGCTTCATGTAGTGTTTTTCTAACAAGCAGCCACTTATCAACACCATCATTGTGCCTTATCTCAATAATACCATTACTTCTATCATGACGTTTCATGCTACGAATAACCTTTGACTCCTAAAATGATAAAATAAAAGTGACTGAACTCACTTCTCATTCAATTCATTATGATGTTAGCAGCAATGTAAATTATGCAATGCTATATGTACACATACATGTACATATAAATCAACTACGTAAAATTTGCTGATACTACCGTACGGGTATAAAATTCTGTGGGGTATTTAATTTTGCAGATTTCGTGGGTGACTTCTTAACCACGAAAATTAAGCCATGGAAATGCTCACTGCGCATGCGTAGCATGTCATAATCAATCACTCAGTGCAAGTGCACGTGCAAAAATGCAAAATTTAACCCCCTTGAAATTAAACAATTAAGAGCTTTTCATTAAAACACGAAATTTTATACCCTCGAAATTTACTACCCATACGGTATACCTTGTAACTGCCAAGTGGTCATTGCATAATGTTTATGTAAGTACTGTACATGTACCTGTACATCTGCATTACTTTTTATAAATTCATACTCTTAGAGTCAGTTTACATTTTCTTACCAAATCTTCAATTATAATACATCTCAGTCGATTCAGAAAGAGAAGTAAAGATGGCTGAATGTCATGAAAGCGGCTCATCATGTCACTAGAACCAGCATTGGTAGAATCTGATTTGAATGGAAGAACTATTTTAGTTGTCCACCTACACAGAAAAAAAATTACTATTAATTAACAATTTATATTAAACGCTTAAAAATTGCAATTTGAATAAAATTTGGACATGACCAGGGTTTCCCAAAGGATTTGGCATAGTGCTCGGCTTCTTGTCAGTGGATTTTTAAAGTTGACTACAAATTTGACAAAATATCTCGTACTGGTATTTGTCAGTTTCATGAAACATGGCAAGGAACTTAGTAGTTTTATTACATTTTCTGATACATATACACCCGTACATGTACATGCTTTTATTTTGTGTAGAAAATTTGAGTCAAATTTGGATTTTTAATAAATTTTTAAAGCTGCTCCATAATTGGGCCAAAGACCCTGTACTAGTACATGGTCTCAGGCCAAATTATTGCTAAAATTAACAAAGAAAAATTCTCGATTTATAATTATTTTTGATACACAATTGACTTTATGTTGTTATGAAAGTTTGAGCTGCATAATTCGAATCTAATTTAGATTTACTATAAATTTTAAAAGTAACTCAATCTACATGTATATGCCGTAATTAAGGCTTAGTTTCCTTAACATGCTTTGTGAGAAACACAGAACATGGCTATACTATTTTGTACTCACTTGGCTAGTTCTCCTGGATCAATTATATCGTCACTGATGGAGCTTTCAACCCACTCTGGTAATATGTATCCAATGGGTACACTAGAATCAAATCGTATATGATACCCACGTGAATGAATCTCTGGGGTTTTCGTCACACGAAAAACAGACTTAAAACCAATACCTTTCTGACCAATATATCCAGAGGCATTCCTGTCTTTGGTGCTACGACCAACATCACATATTGCTCTTATATTCTTTTCACTGAAACCAAGTTCATTATTGAGGACTACTATGCAAGATTTTGATAACGTGAACTTCAAACTGGGAACAAATGATGAAGTAGAGCCACAGGTCAAGACAGGATAAGAGTTGTCATCAGCATTTTGAACTAGTTCAAGTACAAAGTGAGTGTCTTTACTGTAGAGTTCTTCAGAGAGACGCTGTAGACTGCGGTCAAGTCTTCCCTTTCCCTTGCTCATTACTGATTTAGTTTTTTCATCAAACTCTAAACCAATCCCAAACTCTTCACTACGAATGCTCTCTACAATTTTAAGTGCATTATCCCTCTCCTCCTCAACAGAGAAAGGTGAGGTAAGAGATAAAGGCAGCACATCAGTGAATATTGTGTTTGATTCTTCAGGTTCATTCAGTGACGTACTAGGATTTGATGATTGATTATTAAACGAACTCTCAAGAAAAGATTCAGCCACAGATTCTTCACTAAAATCCATCTAATAAAAGAGATGCAATGTACATGTAGCTATAAAACTAGTGACATTAGTGTATCATACTGTTAATCTGTTATACTGTATACACAAAAACAAAATTACAGGTACATGTATATGTACATGTAAAGCTTAAAGTGACAAACCTTATTTAAATCAGGATTGACAGGTTTTAAAACAGGTAAATCTGGTTCAGTAGCAGGAATAGTGTTAGGCTGCTTGCCTCGGGCAAGATAGTCATCAATCCATACCTTAATACCCAACTTCAATCCTAGAGTATGTAAGAAACTTCTGCTCAATGGATTATCATCAGTAGCTTTAAGCAATAAACTATCAACTTTCGATGAACCATGTAATTTCTTTAAAGGGTCAAGAAATACCTGACAATAAAGAAAACAGTTTAAGTGAAAAATAGCTTCAATACTATGAAGCAATTATAGGTGAAGGTAAAAAGAGATTAATTTATGCTTACCTCTTTACCAACAGTAACTGCTAATTCCACTGGCATACAAACCAAACACTCAAAAACAAATTTTTCAGGAGGCATGGTATCACTAAGTAAACCAGAGAGTCTTGTCTGAACATGTTGAGCTAGCAACTGAGCTGGTATGTTATTAGTACTTCCAGATCTAACTACCATTGACACAAGGTGCCCTGATGATTGTGATGGACTAACATAAAGAGCATTTGCAAAATCCTTCACACTTGAATTAGGATCTATTTTAAGAAAAACCCCATCATCAACACATAGTGTGTGAACATCAGGATGAGAGGAGAGAAAATGAGAAAGTGAGCCACAAGAAGGCTCAAAGACAAGTTTCCAATTAGACCAGAGAGCAAGATCAGCTAGTAAAGGAGCAGATTTCAGGTATTGCAAAGCATCTTGTGAAGTCATTGATAGACTCGTTGATGCATCAGTAGTGTATTCACTATTGCTCAATAATGCTGAAAGATACCGAACAGAACAAGAGGAAGTGGTAGGAGAGATTTGAGCATCTGAAATAAGCTTTTCAATATCACCACAAGCGAGTTGTGATACTGAACGAACATTAAACTGCTTCATTACTACAAGAGACACCTTTTCCTATTAAATACAAAAAATAATTCTTACCATACAGAATAATAACATGCAAAATGTGTGAATAAAAAATTAATCACAAAATCGGTAATCATAATACCAATGAGAATGAATGTGATGAAATATTTTGACTCAAACCTGGTTAGAGAGATCCTTTAATTGTCTTATACACTCTAAAACTTCCTCTCGTTTCCTTTGTCCCCCTGTACTCATCCTACCTTCACTACTACTACTTCCTATAGTACTGCCACCAAGAAACTTAAGAAGCATTTTATGATTTGTGAGGAACTCTAGGAAAGTTCCATGACCAAACGATTCAAAGGAAGATGCTCCTAACTTAACTATTAAACTCTTCTCTGTCTCAACTAGTGAGGATAAATCAATTGGAAACTGAAGAGACTTCAGCATCTGTAATAAATGATTATATATTTCACCTATAAGAGATAGAAATAAAACAAAAACAGTAAAAGAGAAGAGAGGGAGTTAATACAATACATCAAGAAGTGCTAAAAGCCAGGTGGCAATAGACAAACTCAAAACTGCTCAAAATGAGCAGTTTTGAGTACACACAGTCATGTACTGTACATGCATGCTACATGTACATGTGTGTACATGTACACACTCACTTTGGCTCCGATAGTTATCAGGTATAGTCATCACCTGAGACATGACAGATGAATGGCTCGAAGCAAAAGGAGCAACAGGTGATGAAGCAGCTTCTTCCTCATGGACCTTCTTTTGTATACCGTACACTCCTTGGTACATAGCTAGTAAGAAAAGATCACGCAGTCCAGGATGATCTCGTAAAAACTGAAAAAATCCAGTCAGGCGTGATTGTAAATGACGAGGGAAATATTGGAGTGAGGCTTCAAAGAATGAACTCAATAGTTGGATAGGATCCTTGCGTTCTAATTCCTTTGGTATTTCAGATGACATTCTTGATAATTTTTTCTTCCAATTCTTGAGCTCAAACTCTATTTCTCCACTGACATTTTTTTCTAGCTCAGACTCAATCCTTTCTTTTATCTCTCTTTGTGATCTACGAAATTTGAAGTTAATCTAAAAAGCAAACATACATGAAATAATAATATTATACAATAAATTAAAGTCAAGGATGTGCAACAGTATCTATATACTGCCATAGTGATAGTGTTAATTGTTGTATGGTGCAACTGAATATTAATTACATGTACATGTATTTTAAAGTTCTAATCATTAAGCACAATTTTTATACTACATAGCAGGAAATTTTCGTTAACTTAATTTTTTTCAATGGTCAAAGTTCCAAACCAAAATTTTAGACTATGAAAATTTAAAACCAAGTGGGCATGACTGCTTGAATAGTTACATGCATAACAATTAATGTTTATCAATAGAAATACAATCAACAAAAACATATTGTAAGGCCTGCTTGAATGGACAATGAAATTTTCTAGGAATAAAAATATCCTGCTATACAATAAAACAAGACGGTGATTTTTCTCTGTAATTAGGATTACTTTTATGCTTTTAAAAGGTCAATTAACACCATGTACTTTATAATTGGCAGCTTAATTTGTAGTAATACATCCCACACAACTACACAGCACAAAATTCCACATCAACAATAGAGCTTTTACAGGTATTCTGGTTATGTATAAATGCAACATAAACTAAACTACATGTAATTCTTACTTGCAATGCAAGAGGATAACTGGTTATACGGATACAAATGTGAAGAGGAGACTCAATGGAAAACGTATGACTCAAGAAATCCAAAAAATCCTCTAACTGTGTCTTACTTTTCTTATTCTTACTCTTATCTAAAAATCGAAACAACTTGGAATGCACATCATATGCTGTTATCTCTGGTACAGTCTCAAGATCTTCAGGGACTTTAAAGAGTCGTATAATATCAGGATGCTTTAACAAGGGGCCCATCTTGAGCTCTTTGAAGTCACTGACATTCTCAGATTCATTCAGAATCCTCTGCAGCTCATATAAGGTAGTGATTGGAGAATGCCAACAAAAAACTTTGATGAACTCAATTGTACGTTTGTGCAATTTCTCCCAATTGACCCAAAAATCAATGTCCCTCAAATTGATATAGTAACCATGCCTCTTAGCCTTTCCCAATAATAATTTTAGTTCATCCTCAACCACCGACAGGGGTACATGCTTACCACGAGAAGAGATTATACCAGTAAACATCTCAGCGTAGGAATTAATTTTCCTGACCACATCTTTAACATTCTCTCCTCTCTTAAACTCTGGAGGAGGAGGTAGTCTGTCTAATACAGGTATCTGATGATCTTTGTGGACAAACGATGGAGGATGATGAACATCACGTGGATGAACAGAAGAATCAGGAAAATGAGGAGGACCAGTAGATAAAGGATCACAATCCATTGGGCCTGTCTGAGCCATTTCTGCAAAAACTACTGGATTTTTCCCTAAAAATTAGATGAATCACAAGTGAAGCAAGAATATGAAAACTTGTACAGTTATTTAGTTAAAATTATTAATTATATTTACCTTGAATATTATCAACGCTCTTAACATCATCACGAGTTGAAGATTGATTATTATCAGTAATGTTAATACTGCCTTTCTTTGGTGCTGGTGGAGAGCTGTCATCATCTCCAGCAGTTCTATCACTTTCATACATAGCTGGTCTTTTATTGGCAGATTGAGCTTGACGAGCAGATGGATTTGATGCAGCCGGTAGCAATGGATTATTAGTATAAACCATATGGGGAGGGACAGAATGATAGGACCCAGAAGGAGAATGATACGGAAGAAAAGGAGCGGATGAAGAAGAATATAAAGGAGAAAATGGGGAAGGGTTTGGACGAGGAAGTGGGGAAGGGTTTGAAGGAGGAAGTAGAGAAGGATTTGGAGGAGGAAGTAGAGGATTTGGAGGAGGAAGTGAAGAAGGGTTTGGAGGACGAAGTGGAGAAAGGTTTGGAGGACAAAGTGGAGAAGAATTTGGAGGAAGTAGAGAAGGGTTCAGAGGAGGAAGTAAAGAAGGGTTTGAAGGACGAAGTAAAGAAGGGTTTGAAGGAGGAAGTAGAGAAGGGTTTGAAGGAGGAAGTAGAGAAGGGTTTGGAGGACGAAGTAGAGGAGGGTATTGATGAGGAAGAGAAGAAGGCAAAGAAAGTTGTGGCAGAAGAGGTTGTGGAACTGAAGAGGGATGAGATACAGAAGGATGGACTATACCAGGTGAAGAGGGCACACTATCCGAAAGCAAATCCGAAAGCAAATCCTCAAGACATGAAACATTAAAATAATCACATAGTTCTTTAGAAACAAATCCATTACGCAGTAAAAAAATTCTAGCCTTTTCATCTGAAGGCAAGTGTGCGTAAGCTTCAGGATTTAGCAATAAATTGAGTAGCTTTTCACGACAGAGTGAGAATTTGAGTTTAGCTTTGCCATAATATTCAAAAATATCAAGAGTTTTCAACATGTTACTAACACCAGTAAACTCATAGTCTTGAAGATAGTCATTACGGCTTTTACCTTTAAAAAACTTGGAATACTCTTCATAAAAATCCCTCTTGTCTATTACTGGTGTAGCTTTGAAAATGACAAAAAGTTGACTAATAATAGAACGCTGGGCCACTGTGGGAGCATCTATAGAGGAAGTGCTTGATCTTTGAGACTTCGACGTCTTCCCTCGCTGTCGACTTGCTTTCGAGGCCATTTTGAACAGGGAGTGTCCGAAGCATATTACGTTTTCACTTTTCATATTGCCATACATTAACTGGGCCCCACAATTTTAAGGGCCTATTAATTTTTTGAAGAACTTGGCCCTTCTGGTCTTTAAAAAATCGATACTCAATCATCTTTAATATTTCTTTTCAATTTATTTAGCATATCTTTTTACTCTGACTTATATATCTATTATTTCTCTTCTCATTTCTGTTTTTTTTTTTCCATTTATTATCCCTTTTTGTATATATTTGTTTACTGGGAGCAGGACCAGTTCTTGGCCTTCCTTCAGGACAGCTATCTTTTGTGCCTTAATTTATTTTTTGTCTCAATTTTGAATTACATAATAACATGTTGTCACGTGTGCAGGTACGTATCCGGTAAAAAATAATTTGACCACACCCACTATATCTAGTCAGGTGGGGCCTGACCCTGCCTGACTATACTATATTCACTATGAATATAAGTGAAGTTGAAAATTTTTCTGGCGCTTCGCACACCTTAAGTATTTATTAATTTGTGTAAAATTTTCCTATCATCACAATATTATCATACAAAACTTAAAAATTAAAACATTTATTCACTCAGTGTCACTGGAGTGTGCATGTGTGTGTTGGTTCTGTGATAAGAATAACAATGAAGGGAAAGAAATAGAAAGGGCAGTAATAGGAGAAGATCCTTACATAAAGAAACAGAAAAAAATAAGTGACAAGACAATAATTAATAATAATAATTAATAATTATAATTTACAATAATGGTTCAATTTGATTCATTTCCAAACACTACAGAGAAAGAGACAAAAATTGTACATAAGCATAAGAGCTAGCTTGCAGAATGAAAATATTATCTTACCTTTCCAAAGTTGTAGGGAGCCTCTTGAGTGACCACTAGCAAGTTGGAGCCCAGTGGATGAATAACATAGAGATCTGACAGCTGATCTATCATCCTATGTAGAGTAGAGAGAGGAAAAGGGAGGGAGGGATAGAAGAGAGAGTATACATGTAAGTAACTATCATCTATGCTTGTTGATGTAAGAGATAAAACAAGAGGAGGGGAGGTAAAAGAAAGGAGAGAGAGAGAGAGGAGAGGTGCTTCCTGATATATTTACATTGCATCTAAGAGTGAATAGGAGTGAGCCAGTCTCTGAGTGTATGATGTGTATGTCACCACTTGCAAGACCAACAGCTATGTGTTCACCATTAGGAGAATAACATAGTGAAGATATCTCATCATCTGAAAGGAAAAGGGAGAGGAAGTTGAAGACACAAGTGATAGATATACATGTACATGTAGATTATAGATTCTTACCTTTTCCAAGGCTGGATATGTTTTTGATGCTTTCACCAGTTGATGTTCGCCATTTAGTGAGTGTATTTATGTAGCCAATTAAAAAGTATCTAAAATAGAAACAAATTGTAATATAAAAACAAGACAGAAAAATATTAGCTACAATGTACAGTACATGTTGTACTTACTGTCCATTAGGAGAAAATGTCACATGAACATTTAGTGTTAAACCACCTTTACCTATTAAAAAAAAGAGTCAAATACAATGTACATTGTAAATAGAAAAGCAAAGGAGAAGTGTCTGTATGTACATGTATGTATATATTACCAGTATCTAGTATGTGATAAACTTTCTTTTCTTTCCAATTATAAATGTGAACTTTTTGATTTCCTTCAGGAACAAACAGTGAGCCAGGCTGAAGTACAGCAGCCAACCACGGAGCATCTTCACATGGAGACACACTTAACCTACGCAAATGTAAATTAAATGTATATGCAATTATGCATGTAAATGTACATGCATTTCAATATACATGTACCTTAGGGTGGGTATTAATTGCGACACTTAATTTTAGCGTTTTTAGCGAGTGTACTTTAAACCACTAATTCAACCATTCAACCAGCCGCTAAGTATAGGTTATACACCGAGGTCGAGGTTTCTATGGGATTTATTGACCGAGGGACGCAGTCCCGAGGTCAATAAATGCCATAAAAACCGAGACAGAAGTGTATAACCGTGTACTACCATGCGTCCAATCAGATAAGATGCATTTCTTGTAGCTAGGATACACAAAAAGTATAAAAATCCTTACCATTAGCAACCAATTCATTTTAAGTCACGCACTAGAGTGGAAAAGCAACTAGGTAGACATGCTCGTCTGTTCTCAAAAGATGCGACTAACACAGCCGCCATTGATAGCTCTGGAAATGCCTATCTCATCATTTTATGACTGCCCCACCTACTTCATTAGTGCTATATACCATCTTGTTTCGCAACGGACAAGGATTTAAAGATGCACAACAGCACTGTGCGCCATGCACAACTAAAAAAGCAATATAATGGGTAGAAATATTCTGAATGACTGGTGCAAGGAAAGAATGAAAGATTTGGAGAAGCTCCAACCAGGCCACTCTTCTTAATGGAGAAATACTGTTTAAAATGTTTGCTGCAGCAACTGGGGAATCAATGGTTACAAACAAACCACTCACTTCGCGGCATGACTGCTGCTACTAGACTATTTCAAGCTGGTGTTGATGAACAATTAATCATGAAAAGAACAGGTCACAGAAGCACGGATGGTGTACAAATTTATAAGCGCATTTCAGATCAACAAAATGCCAGAAGACGTTTCCTCAATAATATTATTATTACAAACAAAAACAGCAGTAGCTAGTGACGATATACCAATTCACCTCATCCTCCAAAAGCACAAAACATATCTCTAGATGAAGACAGACACTTCAGCTTTAATAACTGCACAAACGTACACATAACAATTCAAAAATAACATTACTATTATTGCTGTCATCATTTTTATTCCTAAAATTTCCCAAACTTTGGCAGAAGTATCTAAATAATTTCCCGGAGGTTTCTAAATATTTTCCCGGGGTATTATAAGTGATTTAGACACCTCATATAATGCAATCTGATTGGTCAATTCAAAACAAGCATGGTAGAATAATAGTTATTATGTACTTGTGTAAACAAGTACACAAGATAGGCAAGATCTGTAACAAGATAACAGTAAATAGGGTGGTCCTGTTAAGTGTTCTGCTCTTAAATGTATAGATTGGGCTTCTTGAGTTGTGTTATGCTATTGAATGGGGGTTTTACCATTGATTTTCTTCCTATTTTCGCTAATATTACATTTCGCTAAATCAGGGCCCCCTTAAAAACGCTAAAATTTAAGAGCGCAATTAATACCTACACTAAGGTAATTGAAGCCTGAGTTAATGTTAAGTCATAAATTTTTCATTAGCCAAATTTATGTAAGAGGTAACAACAGAGTGCTTTAATTTGGCAAAATTGATTTGAATTTGTGATATAAGACTGCCAATCATTTGAAGTTGCATTTTTGCCAAAGACATTAACATTTTCTAAATCTTATGGTTTCAAACATTCTGATTATGAGTTATTATACACATACATGTACTGTACAAAACAGATCCCACTCAACTACATGTATAGTACATATAGCCACTGACCTTGTAATTCGTCCATGCTTCATGTCTTCCTTAATCCTCAGGACTCCCTCAGGCTCCATCATGATTGAGCCTTTGTTGATTAATGGCCAGATCTTAACAAGGTTTGACTCAACTGATGCAGATATCAAATGCCCACTTGAAGTATACGCAACAAAATGGAGTGGAGGATCCTGCAGTACACAATGTACTTCAACAATCAGTATTCAAAGTCAATATACTTACACTAAGGTTTTCATCATCAGAAGAATCATCAGCTACAGTTCTTCTCCACTCATAGTCAGGACTAGTAGTGTCTATCACTTGTATACTAGCAGAACCAAGAGCTAGGAATGGAGGGTGAAATGAGGAACTTAAAACTGTGTCTGGTAGTCTGAACTCTCTATCAATGTGTAGGCCATTATCATCATTTACACTCCATAATCTAGCCTATAAGAGAAAATTACGTACATGTATAAATACACTATTTGCTACAGATCATTATTCACCATATTACATGTACATGTAAATACCAACATTAACAACATTATACATGTAATACACATATGCTCTATTTTACTTACAAATCCATCCCATGATCCAGTGATAATTTTATCGCTATCACCAAGGAAAGATATAGAAGCTAAAACCTGATCTGAGGGTAACTTGATAGAATACTCAATCTGGTAGGGTCTCTCAGGAGGAGGAAGAGTTCTCTGGAGCACATACATGACGTCCGAGTGGTTGTTCTCAAAAGCCAACTGGTAGGGAGACTTCCCTAGCTGAGTCTTCCTTAGTGAGTTAGCTTTGCTGTCTAGTAATAGTTGGACTATGTTGACGTGACCAGCCTCTGAGGCATAATGCAATGGAGAATATGATATACCTGGACACTCAACAATAGCACCACTGAATAGAGTAAGGAAAGAGAATAGAAAGAAAGAAATAACAAAAAGTAAAGAACATAATATAATATACATGTACGTGTACATGTATATGTACAGACACGCTTTACTGACCTGTTTATCAACAATTTGACTATTTCCATGTGTCCATGTTTGCTGGCTTCACAGAGTGGTGTCTTATCATCATGACTCTAAGGAATAGATACATGTACATGACCAGTATAAAAATGAAAGAAAAGTAAAGAAAATAAACATGTAGTTACATAGAGTTAAGAATGGGAGAGGTGAAGGGGGATATAAAAGAGGGAGAGGAAAAGGAAATAAAGAGAAAGTTGCAAGAAGGAAGGTACTCACCCTCATATCAATGTCAGCTTTATGTGCTAATAAACACTTGACAGTGGCCATACAACCTTTTTGGCATGACATGTGTAGCAAACAAGATCTGGTTGATATGTCCAGTGAATTTGGATCAGCTCCATGATCCAAAAGATAAGAAATAATCTACATGTATATGTAGAAAATTACCATCACTTTCATAATAATAATAATATTATTATTATATTATTATTATTATTAGGATAGGAACAACATTAATTTGATGCATGATTGCCAGGTAAGATAATATATTCTTACATGTCTGTGGTCATAAAGGAAGGCTAGGAATAATGGTAGCATTGGTACTCCATTGAACATCTCTGGTCCTTCAACTGGAGCACCTGTATCCAACTCATCTTGAACAATTGCAAGATTTCCATCCTATTATAATCAATTAACCGATGAATAAAAGGAATAATAGCTGTCTTACTCTACAGGCTTGGTGGAGCTTTGATAAGCTGTTATCAACTGTAGTGGAATTCTCAGGAGCTTCAACATGAATCACAATACCATCCTTCATTAGTATACTCTAAGGAACAAAGGGAATAAAGATAAATTCATAAAATTTTAGTTGCACATGTGCATGTATCTTAAATTGCTCAATTCAATTAATAGAACTGGTCCTTAGACTCCTTACCTGTGGTCTTGATCCTCTCTTGATGCGTGAAACATGAGAAGTGGTTGATGGAGTAGCTGAAAATCCTGAATTAGCACTAGCATCAGACATAATGGATATACTATCAACATGTGCTCCAGCCCTAGCTCTAGCCAGTACATCATGTCCCAAGCTTTTGGTTGGATCAGAGTCTGTTGTGACAGTGGTGAAGTTTGAGCGGAGAGAATGAGGGGTTGATGGTGGATTATCACCTTCAGTGGTGTCCATTGACCGAGGACGAGAGCTTGTACCTCTACCAGAATCTATTATAAAAATATGAAATTATAATGGTAGTCGTGGTAATAGGGGCAAGGCTGTTCTATTATGACTATACTAAGGATTCGTATACCCAAAAATAAAACAAAACAAAAAATAGACAACACTTGAAATTTGGAACACACTTGGTGCTATAGATCCTCACATACTGTGAGAAAAACAAATACATGTGTATTTTGTAAGGAAAGACTACACAAATGTACTGTGCATGTACATGTAAGCATGACACATGCATTTTATGTCATGTGATGGTCACACGACAGTGTGTGCTTTATAACCTGTACTGAGGGCTGGGGAGCTGGCTCCACTCCTTGTCATGTCATCAGGCAGCATGGGAGGACGAGGGCTAGCATCTTTGGTTTTCTTTTCAGTCGGAGGAGGAGAAGGAGAGGGAACACTTTCATCAGCTTCTTCTATTGTATCACTAAGAGTTGGACTCTTAGGAGATATGGAAGATGTGGGAGGAGCACTAATTAGAGAAAGTACAGGAGAACAAAAATAAAACTCATTACTTCATGTACAATAATATAGCACATGCATATTCTTGAGTCATGTAGTCATGTACAGTATACACATACAGTACATGTGTACCTGTGTGGTTTAGGTTTTGAGTCATTAGAAATGGTATATGTCCTTCTAATGGGGCCAGTCTCATCAAATTGGTCTGTGAGGGTTGTATCACTTGCGTCTGACTTCATGGAGCTGGAGAGGTCATCTCTGGAATTCTTGAGAGGGGAAGCAGAACTGGGAGTGTCTCCAATACCAACAAAGTCCATTGGTGTGGTAAATGAGCGGTCTTTTTTTGCTGTGAGAAGAAAAGTGAAATTAATGACCACTGCATTCTCACCACTCACTCATTCTACTTCAATCTCTTCCAATCTCTTCCTCTCCCTCTCCCTCCCTCTCTCTCACTCCCTTTGTCTCTCTCTCTCCCGTATCTATCTCTCTCGCTAATTCTCCCCCTTTCTCTATATGGAATTGCAACAATACAGCAACAGATTGTTTTGTGTTATTTTAGGAACTAGCAGTTAACACAAACACATTGTACTCATTACCATATATCATAACATAAAGTACACTGTACCTACTATAAACATATGTAGTGCAGTACATGTATATACATGTACATGTATACATGCATACACAGCCTTCTAATGTAATGTTTCCATTGAAAGTGATGATTAAAGGGTCAAGTGCACACAAGATTATAATTGCCAAATAGGATGCTCTACCACGTCGACATAATTATGGCAAGACAATGTATGTAAGTCTGTGTTTGTGTTAGTGTGTCAGGGACGAACCATGCGTATGTGTAAAGCACTGCAAGAAATTTGAAAACATTGAAAGCTGTTGTTAAGCAGTTTCAGTAATTTCAGTTCCATTAACTGGACTAAAAGAGCTAGGCACACAAACATACATTACGAGTCACTCAATGACCTCTCCCTTTCTTTCTCTTTCTAGTTTCTCTACAAACTTACTTTCAACATTCTTTCCCAGCATTTTAAGAGCTCCTCTTGAATCAGCACACCCTTCACATTCTCTCCTAGCTCTGCCACAGCAGCTCCACCTGTCCTTATTAGTCAGGCCATACACTCCAGGATGATGCTTTAAAAGTAACTCATTGCCTTTATCAATGGCAGCTGAACAACAAGAAAAATATACACATAATAGTAGTACACAGGAGACATCAGTTTCAAGAAATACAATGAGAAGAGAAGAGGGAGAGTTGAAAGAGGTTCATACCCATGCGAAATGCCTCCATCCATTCATTTCTTTCTTGTGGAGACTTGGCAGCAAAATACATAACTTCAATTAGATCTCCAATCTAATAAGATGAAATATGACGGAATATAATAAAATGACAGTACAAAATACACGCATTTACTACAATATAAAATAAATGTAAACAATAGTGTAAATTCAATTTATAATTACATTAAGATTAAAAAGAGCATGACAAACTACCTAGGTCATGTGTGAGTAAATGTACAAACATGCCCTTGTGCTAAACGCCAGTGGTGCAAAGCAATTTTAAAGAGATAGAGAAAGATGCAGTGAGGACAGACAAAACACCAGCTGCCTCTAATTCCCTTAACCTCCAAATACTCCCACATACCATAGAACTATGACAATAACAAATTACAATGAGAGAGAGAGAGGAGATAGAAAGAAAAAGAGATAGAACAAAAGTACTACATAAAAGGAAGGATAATGAGGGGATGTTTAAACACTCAGTTATAATTACATGCAGCAATTTCACTGGAAGATGTGTGTATACATGTTGCATACAATCACTTCCAGACAGTTAACAGCTTCATGCGTATTTAGAGGAGCAACTGGAATAGCGTTCATTGTGTATCATAATTAAAGGAAAACGAGTCAGACATGCAAAATAACAGCAACTGCAATCTGTTGACAAGTAAAAGTACTAGATACACAAACACACAACAAGCCCCAATAATAATCATTACAGTGCAGTGTCCCTCTCACCTATTTTTGTTTCAAAATTATGTACACATGTACAACGTATTTCGGTTTTAAAAACTGTGCCAGTGTAACATTAAAAACACATGATAAACATGAAAACAGTGAAAGACATCGGAGAGAGACACACAAGTCAAAACACTAAACAGTATTTTAACAATGAGAAACAAAAGAACACTACGTTACAATAAACATGAAGAGAAAAGGAGAGAGAAAGAGGTGCGTACACTAGTACTTCTGCTATACAAATCACTCACAATACATGCGTAACAGTGGATTGACGTAACTCTGACCAATATAAAGCACACAATAACAATTGAATCAACAACTATGATCATCTACTTTAAAGGAGATTATAAAGCAAAGGCGGTTGACATAAGGAAGTAAGAGCGTGATTTTAAACATTTAAATAAATACTCTATAACAAACAATAAAACAGGTGGTAAACTGTGTATTCATAATAAAAATGTAACTAATGTACACATCTGTATATGGGGCCAATGTACATGTACATGTAGATTAGATAAATGAGTAACATGATAGTGTATATATCATTATAATACATGTATTAATTGAATGGCAATCATCACATATAAAATAGTCAATAGATCAGTACAGTAAATAAATGAGTAAATGTATGGATTGTGAGTATACAATGAGATTAGTGTTCATAAAATGCTCAAAGGTTACTCACAGTATGAGGAATCAATACAAGTGATGTATCAACAGTTGACAACACACATCAACCACAAAATGATCATAATCTTTACATCATTACTTTTATATAAATAATGATAATACAATACATACACGTACATGTGCACATACATGTATTGTAATTGTATTGTAGAGGTTTCATGTATTGTAATTGTATTGTAGAGGTTTCCGATTAGCCCACACAACACTCATACTCTAATTAATAGCTCATTTCTACTCAATACTGACACACAATGTGTCAGTAATAATGAATTTAAGAGCATCAAATGTAATGATCTATAACAATGACAGAGTGCTTAAACCATAAAGTGGAAAGATATCAACAAACATTAAATTCACACCATCAAATTTGTGTGCGTGTTTATACGTCAATATTGCTCGAGAAGTCAAAGCAGTTTAGGGTGGGTACATGTGTACGTCTGCCTTTCTATCTACACTACATCTACATGTACATGCATGCATACATCTACATGTATACATGCATACATCTACATAAATATACTGTACATGTACATGTTTTGATGATATTTTTTTACTAAAATTGTGTATCCTCAATCTTTGGGAGAGGAATGGTAGCAAGAAGCAACAAACAAGTCACAATTTAACGAATTTAATGCTTAATGAGCTTAAAAATCTTATCGGCCTCATTCCTTCCCTTTATGTTTTCTATGTACATGTACATCCCTCTCTCCTTCCCTCCTTTATTTCCTCTCCATTCTTCTGCTATATACTCTAGCTACTAGATTGAACTTCCTTAACCAAACGACTGCCAACTATATCTATTTGTCAAATTATCATTATTATGCATGTATTGTATGGTACAGAATAATAATATGAATATGTATGTACACATGTATGGCATCTCTTTATTCCAGTAATCAAGGGCAACTTCTCTCTACTCTAACAAGCAGCCAAGTGTCCATTAGATAAAGTTCAACTCTTAGTATAATATAAAGAAGCACATTTACAGTAGTTACAATATACATGTACATGTAGCAGGCCTAAGTATATTTTATGCCTGAAAATTTAAATCTGTATAAGCAGTACCATATATAATTTAAGAGTTATTATAAGAGTAAATCTTAGCTGTAAGGCTTTGTGTGTTATGTGGTGTGTGTGATGTGTGTGTCTGTCTGTCTGTGTGTGTGGTAATCTCCCCATTTCTAAATGCCACAAATGTCAACCCATTAGCAGCTACAAGTCAAAAAGTTAATGCATGCCACAGATTAGGCAGCTAGTGTGCAGCTGGTGAGTTAATTGATGCAGTACAAGCATTATATGCTGTTTATACCAAAACTCACTTGAAATGGATGTCCCTTTAATTTATCAAACATCCCATGAGCAATGATCTCAACTATACTGATCTGCTCCAGTTTAAACTGTCCCTTTAGCTCACTCTGTGGGGAGAGAGACAAAGAATAGTTAAAGAATGTCCTAAATGAGTTTAGTTTTATGTACTAGCGTTAATTTAAAAATAATTAATTAAATTTTGTAAGCAACATTGGTATAATATGTGAGCATGCATACATTCCTAAACTCATCAACACAATCAATACACTATATATATTAATAATGTGTGGATGGCATGCATGTTAATGGCTAGTTTATTGTTTATGGTAAGTCTGAATGAATACACATGTAGGCCGCAATAGGGAAAAGAGATTGAAACTGTAACTCAATTGATTGTTTACAAGCAAAAGGAGCAATAAAAACGATACCAAGAATGATTATTATACACACGAAAACCGGATAGATACACATAAAGAGAGGAAGAAAGAGAGGAAAAGCATAGATAGTATGCATAAACAAAGAGAGTGAGAGTGCACGTACATTGTAGGCTTGCATGTGTGCACAATGTCCTTGTACCTTGTGGAATGTTAACAGTTTTCACTGCAGGCAGACAGCAAGTGGAAAGTGAGTAAATGATAAATGAATGAGTGAGTAAGATACGTGTGGAAATGAATACAATTAGAGAGGGAGGGGAACGCAGAGAATGATCACTGGTCACTGCATGGTGGTCTATATAGGCTTGAATGTGAGTATATGCAAATGAGTGAGTCCATGTATCATGTATGCACAATGTATGAATAGTGAATACATGTACATGTACAGTGTGTACATGTAATCAGTGGTTCAAAGGTTCCATAACACTAAAGACATAATTATAATCATATCACCAGGAGTGTATAAGGAGGATAGAGAAAGAGAGAGGAAATGATCAGACAGGAGGGCCAAGAGATGGAAAGGCAGAGAGAAATAGGGGCAAGAATAAAGAGCGACCAAAACATAGAAAGAGAAAATGAAGACACACCAAGGAGAGGTGTCAAATAAAAGTAGTAAACAGATACAGCAACCAAAGTAATGTAATAAGACTTGACACATGCTCACTTCTCCCATTCTACGTTTCCATCTCCCTCTCTCCTCTTGTCTCTCACCATTTTCTTTGGGTCATAATAATCCAATGAGATAGCTGTGAGTTTGCAGTATCGTTCCTGCCACTTTATGTTCCTCCTGTTCCTCAATCCTCTGGCACGCTTTAGCAGGATCCCTTCCTTGTAGACCCGAGTAGAGGGGGACGTGGGGGGACTGGCCATCTTTGATGAGAGATAACGAGTTCAGCGCCTTGGGACTCACCACTCAACAATAATAATAGCGGTCGAAATGAGAGGCAGCTAGAAGCCTAGAATAAAGTCCAGGGGCAAGCTAGATCTCTCTCTCTCTAGTAGCAGCAGGAATCCAAACTATAGCAGATTCTTTTCAGTCGTTTCCTTGCAACTGCTCAACTGCAAACTAATAACTTGTTGTTACTTATTTTTGATTAAATGATATGGGCGGAGATCCAGCCATGAATATTTAATTAAATTTATAGCACTGATTAAATTTATAGTACTGAAATTAATAACTGGGTACACGTGCATGCACATGGAGTCCATTGTTGGTGTTTAATGGAGGCATACAGTGTCTCCTACTCTCTTAGTCTCTAGTCTCAACCAGAAAGTTACACTATGTTGTTGTTGTTCTGCAATTTTTTGATACTTCGTCAAGATATGATAAAGGGTGCCTTTTAAGTACAAAATTCAACTGTCCAAATCAAGCTGTGATTATGATCCTCATGAGATATTACACTACAGTGCCGTATGGGTGAGAAACCTATGAAAGTCTATGATTTAGTTGATTTTTCAGATCAAGTTGAACGAATTTTCGAATATACATGATCACTAAAGTATTAAGAGCTCTATAAAATTGTGGTTAGAGAGTACAGATTTGAATGCAAAAGCATTGATTAAGCTGATATTAGTATAGAGCTTACAATGAATAAAAGCAAGAAGCATCCTGGTGTTTGTCTGTATATTATGGTACAGATGGAGGTTGTGTCATCCCTTGACCGAGAGTCATCATCAGAAAAAACTTGCACTTAGGTTGGTTGATCAGCTTTGTTTTTTTATGAATAACTTTGTTACAGACAATATTGGTCAACCTGTTGTGTCTGTCTGTAAATTTTAGTCCCTGTAGGCAATGGCGCAAATGAATATACAAAATGCTTGTGGAATGCAACATGTTTTGTGTATATGGTTACTTGGAGTGTCATTGATAAGAACTCAATACTTCAGACTATTATAGAGATATTCGATTTACGATTAAAATACACTATGTCTATTCTAGAAGGTGGTAAAAACTTAAATTCATTTACAGTCCTGTTATCCAAGAGTTTCATCACAAAGAACGTCAGTCCTTATGTATGACAATTTCAGTCAGGCTATTCATTTGTTATAGTTGACTACAAGGACTTAGTTGTTTACAAGAGGTAGAACTCTTTCCTTTTTTCTGGATGCACTATCACCAAAGTAGCCTGGTTTTACCTGAGATTGTAAGTATGTTGCGCAAATTCTATTCTACAAATATAAGTTATTCACTGGCCCATTGACAGTATATTTTGCAAGGACTTACTGAGTCTCTTTCTGTGGCAAAATCATGGCTGGTAATACGGATGAAAATAATTTTGTTAGTAATTTATATGAAAACAAAAAATTACAGTTAAAAATTTAAATACATGTGTATAATATTGTACATTGTACCATAATGATAATGTATACATCACAGCTGCTTTCATACAACTATTTTAGATACAACTTATTTGGCAATTAAAATCTATCTGCACCCATTCAATCCTACATTTAATTGGCATGTTCCAAACAAATTAATTGATATTATCCAGCATGCATACTATCAGTTTCACTTAATGAAAATGCTGCCTTATCAGCCTTAACCACTACAGAACTGCTCAAGTGCAACTGCAAAACCATTACATTTTTGATTAAAATGGGAGGAGATTGAGGCTATTAAAGATGACCAGTTATTAAAACTGAATTAATAACTTATAATACTCTAATTAACACAACGTTTGGTGAACGTTTGAGCGGGAAGGCATTTAGTACGTGAAACTAACGTAGCAGGGCCCAAGACACATCACTATCTCCCTGTCCAATGGCTGAGGAACACGCTCGTGCTGCTCAGTATGAGTATGGAGCGGTGAGTTTAGAACTGAGCAGCCTAGGTGCATGTATTTTATCACATGGTCGATCACGTGATCTATAATATTAATACTAAAAATGTAATGTACTGGTAATTTTCCTTCAAATTCACAGTATCTATTGGGTAAAACATTTGTCATTTTATGATTTGAGAATGTCCGTATGATGTACATGTATGACCATACCTTGTAAGGATGGTAATTATATTTTTATCACTTGGCCCCGGCAGCATGATGAAATTGATTCTGCTCAGCTAAAATTTGCCACTGTACTGTATGTATACATGATACATGTTTTACACATAATTAAGAATTAAGTACATGTATACATTTGTACATGTACATGTATGTGTAACTGAAGGTCATTAAAAGGGGTGTTCTTGTGATTAATATTAATTATAAACTATAGACATCCAATCTTGTACTGCAAGCTGATACTTCTCTGATTCAAAGACGTGGGAAGGATGAGGCCACAGGTGAGGTGCTGACACTAGTTGGTAAACTCTCTGGGACTAGAATGGGAGACAGGGCACAAAGGACACGCCCTCCTGATGAAGAAAAAGGACCTAAAAAGTGAAGGAAAACAATGAGGCATATTGATTGATCTATAATATTAGAAGGTTTTCATCTTTTTTATGAATTTTGTGTTTTTGCACAAAATTGAAATTATGAATGTATTTTAATACAGGAAAAAGCCCAGACATGATAGTTCAGAGTTCTATTCTTTTATACCTAAAGGATCAGGAGGACTCCTCTCCAAGGAAATGGAGGAGATATCAGGACTCTATTATCGTCCAAGGACTAAAGAGTCGCGTGAGACGTATGAACTGTTGCTTACCTTCATACAGAAATCTATTGGTGATCAGGTAATTCAATATTATATTATCAGGATATCTATTAGCCTTTTAATTTTATTATTTTACTTTACCACCCACTTACTACTGTACTGTAGCAGTACAAATACTGTACCTAATTGTATACGTGTAGCATTGCCCACACACTCACTCGTACATCATAATTGGGTGTACATGTACAAATTAGTATCACTAGGAGTGGTACAGAAAGAGCATGTGTAATGTGACTACTTATTGTATTTTTATGGAGTACAATTCTGATTTACTATTATGTTGTAATGGGATATGCATGCATAGACACATTCTGTTGTGAACATGTGTCTCTTTCTCTCTCAGTCTCTCTCACTATTATGGTACATGTACATGTACATATCACTGCACTCTGTCAGCTACATGTATATTATAAGATAAATAAATTATAATGACGGTCAGTAATGAAGTGACCTTTTAACAGTGTATAGAAGTAGAGACAGGGATTATTCAACAGTTTATGTTGATAGGTATTACAATATCAATGGAATGCACTGTGTCTGCATGTTAAATGTAAACTTTGGCTTTGTGTTAAAATCATTTTGTCTATTGCACATCTAGCTGTAATACACAGGCACACATACATTACTGCTGTGTTAATGTTAACAACTCTTACAATGTATAGTACACCTATGCAGCTACATTGCTTTTACTTATGATTATTGTTGGTTGTCCCTGTTTCCTTTCTTTGTTTATTTTACATGTATTAACTTAACTGCCTTCATTATTACTGAGATTCTTCAGTATACTAGTAACTACATGTACATGTATGTTGCCATTTATACATGCATGTGTGTGTATATTTATTTTTCACTTTATTATTTTTCAATCTATATGTACACGTAACTCCTTGCACTAAGTTTGTGTGCACAGTGTGTGCGTGTGTATGTATTATGATTCCTTTTATTGTATTGTATTAGCCGAGGGATATTCTTTGTGGAGCTGCTGATGAAGTATTGGCCACACTAAAAGAAGAGCGGATGAAAGTATGTCATGTCATTCTATACTCTTGTAATTTGATATCTCATTCTTTCTCCGTCTCCTGCAGGAGAAAGAGAAGCATAAAGAGATTAATTCATTACTTGGTGATATAAGTGATGAACAGTTTGCACAACTTTCGGGTCTTAGCAGAAAGATAGCTGACTATGGAGCTGACAAGCAAGCATCAGCTGGAGGTATAATGATACTTAAGTTGCTTTAGTTGTTTAATGTACATATCTCCTTTCTTAATTTCCTCTCTTTTGTCTAGATGAAGGCATTGATGAAACATACGGAGTTGCTGTTGTATTTAATGAAGATGAAGAGCAAGTGAGTATGCATGGCTCTTTGCTAACTGAGCCATTTATGGCTACACAGTACCATCAGAAAACTGTTATACATTAATTGCTCATCTCTAATGTACACGAATTTAAAGACTATGGCCTGTGCCACTCCCCACTTGCTAATTAGCATTTTTACAAAATTATACACTTATTTAATCAAACATGGTTGCATGACCAATTTATATTAGCTGCATGTACATGTACATGTATACATGTATGAGAGCTGGAGATAAAGGAGTGTTTACATTTATATGCCTATGCTTGTGTATGTACAATGTTCATTAGGAACTGCACTTGGAGAAAGGTGTGGCGAGAGAAGAGAGAGAAGAAGAGGATAATGAAGGCATTGAAGCAGACTATGAGGGAGTCCTTCAAACTCATGTGAGTTACTCTAATGCCACTGTACTGATGTGAGGCTCATAATGTGAATCCTGTGTAGTTGGATACTGAAGCTGGTGGGGCTGGTTCAAGGCAGAAAGATACATTAGAGCCCAGGACTGTTGATGCCTACTGGCTCCAGAGAGAAATAAATAAATTTATGAAAGATCCTTTAGTAATTATGTCTCTTCTTTTCTCTGTATCTGATCAGTATCAATTCATTTGTTGTTCTTGCATGCATTTGTTGTTATTTTTTCTTCCTTCATGCCTCAGTTTCGGTTATTCTATTTCATTTGTAGGCTTCACAAAAGAAAGCTGATGAAGTCTTGGACATTCTCAAGGTACGTGAGTATGAATGGTGTATCATGTTTAGGTATAATTGCAATAATTTGTGTTTGCTAGTTTGACCGAATTTTTGAAATGCTATAACCGTTATGTATATTTGGGAGTTATTGTCCTAACCCTACATGTATGGGTTTATAATGCTACCTAATTGATAGAAGAATGTGGCCTGCTTCTGTAGTGCATGCGACGTACATGTACGTGTTTGGTTGTAATTGTCTGGTGAAATTACATGTACTAAAAATATTTATTTAATTGTTTAATGAGAGGAATGTACTTGTACATGTATTTGTTATGGACACACACACAGACATCTCTACCTTCCTTACCTTGCTTTCCTCCTCCTCTCTCTTTCTCCCTTCCTTCCCCCGGCCCTCTTTTAGAATGCTATTGATGATAGAGATTGTGAAAATAAGTTGGTTCTTCAATTAGGAATGGATCAATTTGCTTTCATTAAGTTATTGTTTAAAAACAGATGGACTGGTGAGAGACATGCATACATGTAGATGTACATGGTAATTGTTATGATTCATGATTGCTCTTTCTCCCAGTTCTTTATTGTACTCTATTGGCGAAGGCTGAGACAGCTAAAGCTAAGAGTGATCTAGAAGAGGAGATGATTTCTGATCCTGTGAAGGCAGCCATTTTGAAAGTAAGTAACAGGTAGTCTGATTTATTTTTGTCGAAATGGAAGAAAAGAGCATATTTTGTCATATTTGTAGCCCCACCTTATTATCACTGCACTGCACTTTGACTACTCTCTCTCTCTCTCATTTTGGTACATGTAAATGCATGTATCATTTTTTATTTCATTATTTTGGAATTGGGTTATTTGCTGAATATGAATTCTGATTGCATCAGAACTTGATAGATAAAGATGAGATACATATGCATGTACATTTATTCCTTAATTTTATGAAGGGCTCTAATATTTGTTGTGTTTTTTCAATTAAAAATATTTTGGCAAAATAAACTGCAACATGTATTATTACATGTACATGTATAGGAATTATTGTGATGCCTGATTATGTTACCAGAACTCATCCATAGCCTTTCAGGGTACATGTACATTGATATTCTAGGATTAGTAGTTACATGAATTTTTTAACAGCAAAATTGACTGTATACTACTATACTGGAAGCAGCTAGCACACATACAAATGTATGCATGTACAACTTATTTGATTGCTCTCTTTAATAGTCACTGTCAGAGGTAGAGGATGAGGACATTGTACAGGAGGAGAGGGCAAGGAAGGCTGCTGCTAGGAAGTCTAAACTTGAGTCTGATTTAACAGCTGAGGACATGACACAGAAAGAAAAGAAGAAGGTAAGGTATCATATTGATTCTGTGTTATCTCTTATTCTCTCTTTATTTTCACCTCCAGATGGGTTCTCGTAAGGTTCTTGATCTTGATGAGATGACATTTACTCAGGGAAGCCATTTTATGGCTAACAAACGATGTCAGCTCCCAGCTGGGTCTTACCGCCAAACTAAAAAAGGTACAAATTATATGACAAACTAAGGTTTCCAACAAAGCATACTTCATGAGCTGACAAGCACCCAGTACATGTACATTTACTGTACATGGCTTTTAGTACCTTATACATGTACATGTAGCTCAAAATTTTTGTGGGTTGTAAATTTTGTGGATTTAATTTTTCTGAAATTATACTGTCTGCTATCTTTTGCCATAATAAATTCATTTTCACAGAATTAGTTTTCGCTAATATTCAAATAATTGTGAATCTTCAAATACATGTAATTGCGAATCTTCAAGTAATTTTGAAATCTGCAAAATTTACAATTTTTCACTAAAAATTTGTAAAAAAAACTCAAGTTTGATTGGAGTCTTGTTACACAACATAAAAACATGTACATGTATATGCATCAGAAAAATTATTAAAATGGAGAATTTCTCCTACTTATTTTGGTAACATTTGGCCAAAGACTATGTACTACATTTATATAGTACAGTGACTTTGGTTTTAAAATTTCAAATTTTATTGAAATCAGGTCAAAATTTTCATACAGCACATGATCATGTGTTATTATTATTATTATTATTGTTGTTGTTGTCTTTTAAGGTTATGAAGAGGTCCATGTTCCTGCTCAAAAATCAAAGCCTTATGAAGTGAAAGAGGTAAGGTCAACTTGTCAGGGGAAATCCATCAGTTATTACTCCTCCTTTTTGATAGTCTTTAAAGCCAATCAGTTCTCTACCAGTCTGGGCCCAAGGAGCTTTCATGACATATAAGAGTCTTAATCGTATTCAGAGTCGATTGTCTGATGTGGCACTGCAGTCTGATGAGAACCTGTTGCTCTGTGCACCTACAGTGAGTCATATCTGATCAACAGGTTATGAGTATACCGTGTAGCACTTTATTTTGGCGATTTTGCTGTAAAATTGTAATTGGCGGTTTTTAATTTGGCAATTTTTGTGTACATGCATGTGCATTAATGAGCATGCGCATTTATGATTGGCGGTTTTAATATTGGCAATTCTACTTGCAAACCGCCAATCACCAAAATAAAACTCCGCCAAATTAAAGCTTTATAGGGTATACTGAGCTATGTATGTGTATACATGTCCATCTACTAGTTTTTATCATGTACAGTGTATACTGTAAATAGAGAATCCTATTATGTACAAGTTTTCCTTAGCTGTCCATTTGTGAAATTATTTAAAGCCCCAAAATTAAAAAAGATTTAGGAAGCTACATGTAGAAGATTAAATACATGTACACACAAAAATGAATCCTTTTACAGTATACACATGTTCTTTTCTTTCTCCCTCTCTTCCTCTCCTCATTATTAATTGATAGGGTGCTGGTAAGACTAATGTAGCCCTATTGTGTATAGCAAGAGAGATCAGTAAGCACATGGCTACACCAGGTGACAGCACTTCTGTCAGTTTGGATGATTTTAAGATTGTCTATATTGCACCAATGAGGTCCCTTGTCCAAGAAATGGTCGCCAATTTTAGTAAAGTATGTAAAGAGTATTTTGTTAGCAATTTGTTTTTGGTTGTAACCATCTGTTATTAATAATTATTCTCACTTTCATAATATGTCTGACATCATATATTCCCACAAGAGACCTTCTCTTCTTCTTCTTACCCATTACTTTGCTCTCTACCCATGCCATCATATTGCCAGTTTTATACGGTTTCATGAGTTTTTCAACATTAAACTCAATTACTTGAAATTGAATTTTCAATATTTAATCAGCCTGCCCCTTGTACCCCATGCATGTAAACACACCTCTCCCCCTCCTTCCAGTCTGGCAGGCTCTGGCTTCAGAACACATGGCATGTGATGACTGAGGGCAGGTTAGAAAAAGAGGTGCTGTTAGTGAAGCTGTAAGTGTTTCAACTATTAATACAAGTAGAGCCTTATTGGTAGAACAGCTTTATAAGGAAGGCAGCTATACATGTAGGTGGTAAGAGTTTAGTGTCAGTAAACATGTTAGCCCCCCCCCCAGTTCCCCTCTCTAGGCCATGCAGCCATAGCTACATGCTAGTACAGTAATAGTGACTTAATTTCTAGATTATTTGATGTGTGTGTGTGTGTCTGGTGTTTTGAGTTTTGAGCAGAAAGACTGAGAGTGTGTATTCAGTATGGGCTGAGGAATATGTTAAGCAACATCTTTGAGGCATTAGCTGGACTTGTCCTCAAATAAATAAATAAATATGCACATTTCTCTTTAGTAAAATCTCTCTTTCTCTTTCTTAGCGTTTAGCTTGTTACAATATCACAGTCAGTGAATTAACTGGTGACCATCAGCTTACCAAAGAGCAGGTTGCAGCCACTCAGGTAAGAATTACTAGCTAAAGAAGTTTAATGACTTCTTGAATAGGTAATTGTGTGTACTCCAGAGAAGTGGGACATTATTACCAGAAAGGGTGGAGATAGATCATATACTCAACTAGTCAGATTAATTATCATTGTAAGGCAATGCTGTTAGCCTGTTACATGTGTTTGACACATAATTGTAATTATTTTTTTCCTCTTTTTCCTAAAGGATGAGATTCATTTATTGCATGATACTCGTGGTCCTGTGTTAGAGGCTATTGTTGCTAGAACTATCCGTCAGATTGAAGCCACTCAAGACCCAATACGTCTAGTTGGTCTCTCAGCTACTCTACCAAACTATGAAGATGTTGCTACGTTCCTTAGAGTCGACCCGGCCAAAGGTCTCTTCTATTTTGATAATAGCTTCCGTCCAGTTCCCCTGGAGCAGAGTTACATTGGAGTGACTGAGAAGAAAGCTCTTAAGAGATTTCAGGTAAGTACATGTATACTGTATTTATGATGCATGTTAATTGTAGTTACTGCGCACCTAAGGGGTTTACCATTTACATGTGCATTTATGTTGTATGCTGTATCACACTGATGTAATTTACTGGCTCTTTTTACATGTAGCTGATAAATGAGATAGTATATGATAAAGTTATAGAGAGTGCTGGGAAGCAGCAGGTACTGGTTTTTGTGCATTCTCGCAAAGAAACTGTTAAAACTGCCAAGGCACTTCGAGACATGTGCCTAGAGAAGGATACCCTGGGACTGTTCTTGAAAGAAGGAAGTGCCTCTACTGAAGTATTGAGAACTGAAGCAGAACAAACTAAAGTAAGAGAGATGGAAATTAATCAGTCCTTTATGTGCATAAATGTAATATATTACCTGTTAGAATCTTGAGTTGAAGGATCTGTTGCCTTATGGTTTTGCTATTCACAATGCTGGCATGAACAGGATTGATAGGACACTAGTTGAGGAACTGTTTGCTGATGGTCATATTCAGATACTAGTATCCACTGCAACACTTGCCTGGGGTGTGAACCTTCCTGCCCACACTGTCATTATTAAAGGAACACAGGTACTGAGTGCTCTAAGCTTGTGCACACATGTACATGTACAGTACATGATCAATTTACATGTAAATGTACATTTATTTAAGACATTGCTTTTGTGTTTTTAAGTAAAAGGATTGTGAAACAGTTGCTCCATCTCACCCACTTATAGTCATACACATGTTCTGTGTGTCCTCTATTGCTATGCCTACATATACATGTACAGTATAACCTCACTCTGTCTTAAAATAATATTCTGTTAGATAATGTGTTTTTAAATATTAGAAAGGGAGAGGTAGCTATAGTGAGTGATAGTAAATATACATCATGGAGATACATGTATAGCTTCTTTTAAAATTATATTTTTATTATTTTAATTTAAACTTGATGTAGTATTATTATTGTTATTTTGTTTCCTTTATGTTCTTTTTCTTTGTTAGGTGTATAGTCCAGAGAAAGGAAGGTGGGTGGAGTTGGGTATGCTGGATGTCCTCCAGATGTTGGGTAGAGCTGGCAGGCCCCAATATGATAAAAGTGGTGAAGGAATCCTCATCACTCAGCACTCTGAATTACAGTATTACCTGTCATTGATGAACCAGCAGCTCCCCATTGAGAGCCAATTCATTAGTATGTCATTGTTTTATTTTATATGTCACACCAGATGTTCCTCTTCATTTCTT
>NW_003546268.1:267079-287435 GCF_000090795.2 Amphimedon queenslandica | reverse complement strand
CTCGAAAAAACGACTTATACAGTAGCAGCTGAAGCATCACTGTGTTAGTCCACATAGTCTTTCTTGTGCGTTTTTGGCCATTTGCACATACTGGGTGTGGCTGAAGAAGGGAAAAATGGCTGTTGGGTTTACTCAACAAGGTTTCCTGGCTGTTGTGGAGTCTCTGCAATTCACACTTTAGTATCAATCTAAAGTCTCCTGGGCTGTTCTTCTACATTTGTGTCTAGTAGGCGGCTAGGCACACTCACTCTTGTTGTCTCTCATCAATTAAAACTAGTAGTGATGTTTCACCTACTACAAGGCAGTTAGACACTCTCCCTAAATAATTATCTACTCTTGGCACGTTGATTGATTTAAAGTAATGCAATATTTCATGACGTGTTGTCATTGTTTTTGTAATGGCTAATGCTGCAGGCGTGTCTTGGTGGGCGTGTTTATTGTGACCTAAATGAAATGGTTGTGTGTTGGGTTTGCATACATTTGTAAATGAAATTCCGAATTTCCTTAGGAGAGTCAATAGAGAATCCAAATAGCATCTGCTACATTGTATGTTGCCATTTTTGAACATACACAGAACAAAAACCCATGCATTTAATTAAAATGACTGTAGCCCACATATCAGCCGATAGAGAATCAAAATAGCATCTGCTTTCACTTACTACAGCACTGGTCAGCAATAAGTTTACAAACGATTGCTGAACTAGAGTAAACTCATATAGTGAATGTAATAAACCTAATTAAACATTGATAATTTAAGCCTCCACAAGACGTTTGAGTTTACACAAGTCATGTTTGTTTGTGGTAACGTTTGCGCATGGCGAATGTTAGTTTCCAATTAGTTTAAACTAGTTTACTCTTTCTTGAGTTTTGATTTGTCAGATTTCAAAATGGCAAGAGTTTTAGTGGAAACTAGAAGGAGAATAGTTCTTTTCAGAACTCTTGGATACACTGTTAAGTCAATAAAAAATAGGCTCTTGGAGGAAAACATTGCTACATGTATATCAAGATGGAGCTTATAAGTTGCTTAAAATGTATGTAGCAACAGGTAATATAGGTGATCTTCCCAAGAAGCAAAAAAGGATACTTAGTGAAGAGCATCTGAGGTTTATTGATCGTAGAACTCAAGAAAATGATGAATTGATGTCAAGAATCATAAGAAATGAATTTATTGAGAAGTGTCCTTAGCTCTCAGTGTCTGTTAGAACAATAAGAAGAGGAAGATAGAGTCTTGAATGGAGGTCTACCTGCCCTAAATACTGCCAATTAGTAAGGGAGGTCAATAAGCAGAAAAGATTGGAATGGTGCCGGTACTGAGAACTGTCAGTTTGATAACGTTGTATTCACAGATGAGTGCTCTGCAGAGTTGGATAGACATGTTTGTGTCTGCTTTAGAAAACAAAATGAGCTGGTACTGAGAACTGTCAGTTTGATAACGTTGTATTCACAGATGAGTGCTCTGCAGAGTTGGATAGACATGTTCGTGTCTGCTTTAGAAAACAAAATGAGCTGAGAAGATGAAACCAAGGCCTATCAACAACACTGGTCATATTTAAGGGAATTTTGAATGCTTGAAATTTATGCACAGTGATAGAAAAAGGACTTCTGCCATTTATTACTAGCCATTTTTCTGATGATGAATACTGTTTTGAGCAAGACAATGATTCTAAAGACACCAGCAATCTTGTTAAATCATTTTTAGAGGATCATAATGTCAACTGGTGGAAAAGATACATCAACTGTAGTAGGAGCTTTAGGAGATATAGCAATGCTACTACATGTAACTGTAGTGCTAGGAGGAGCAAGTGTATCAATGATTGGAAACTCTTCAGCCTATATATACATGTACATAGATGTAGAAAAAGATGTAGAAAATTTATGCAAAACAATTTAAAATGTTATTTACAAGTGTTTTTCTCTTCTTATTACATACCTTAGTCTTAGATGGGGTAATGGTCCTCTTCTTTGACGTACAAGTAGATCTTATGCTACATGTAACCTCAGGAGTGTCATCACTTGTGTTTGGGGGTAGCTTCTTCTAAAGGTACATGTACATTGGCTATTTCTGATGGAATATCCTTAATTTTAACTGTCTTCCAGCTCTTCCATTTCCTTCTCATTACCTATTAGCAAGCAATTATTGTAGTATAGATTTGTAATAGGCAATATACATAGCTTGCATTTGCCTATAACTCTATAATCATAGATCCTCTTCTGGATCTTGTAGATACATTCATTGCCTACATCCTTGCTACCTATCCTATCCTCTGAAGCAATCCCTAGGCCATTGTCCTCCAAGAAAAGGAGCAGATATGACAACGTCTTAGTCATGTTTCTTAGGGCCATCCTTTCACTTGTAAAATTCTTGAATTTCTCAAAAAGGATCTCTTCTTATATACCCAAGCCACACTAATGTACACATACATGTACTTTGTATACTCCTTGTGTGTTAATTCATATTATAATGTACATGTCATATACAAATTATAGCAAACTCAACGTGAAACGTGTCAACTTATTGCTGACCAGTACTGTATGTTGCCATTTGAACATGTGTACATAGCACCAAACACATTTAATGAAAATGACTGTAGCTATCATATCTTAATGAATTTTTGTATTGCATCAGCTGCACACATGAGTGATGAACACGTAATTAAAATTGGCGTATTGCTATCACATGGTATTAGGCACTCCACCCACCACTCAAGAGTTGAGATCACTCATGATACAAGAATCTTTTTAATGTAGTTGGATGGACCCAAGGTCACTGAATAGGTACAGGTACAGTAGTGATAAGCGATTTGAATTATGTGGCATGCCTTTCATTTACTTTAAATCTTTATAAAATTGGATTTCACAAGATACTTATGGATGTATCCTGATACTGGGCATTATGATTTTCATGTTTAACATGATAGGGCAATTGGTTTGTGACCAGTTCTTGTTGAGGAGAGCATTATATCCATGTTTTTAGCTTTGAGCATATTTTCCTCATTAAAGTGAGCTCTTCATCCTTGTTAAGCATTCTTTCAGATGGAACAGTGGTAGCCACTGTGCATAGGTATTCCTATCACTTGGAAATATTATTGGATAGACACTAAACATGAGTGTTTCCTTCCACCACTTTAGAGGAAAATCAGATCTTGGAATAACAAGAGATCTCTTAAGCTGTTAAAGTTCGGTGTAGGCTGATGTATTGGTTTGAGCAACCTGTTCATAAAACACCTGGCACAGACAGAGCTTTAGGCTATGACTCGTCAGAATGGAGGTTGATCTACTGGAACTTGTTACCCAATATTACCTGGTACACCTCAGAAACAAGAATTTTAGCATCTCTCTCTTCTGTGTCTTTATCAGCAAAGGCTAATTTCTTAAACCTGGGGTCTAGCAAAGTTGACAAAGGAAGGAGCTAGTTTTCTTTCAATTCCTGAAATTATGCTCTCATTTTGTAAAAGGCTCACAGTCAGAGAATGTGTTGTCGTTTTGCTAGATGCTAATCGTTAAAGGCACTTTGAGATTGGAATAATTTTGTGTAGTATTTGCTTGATATCTCTTGAGTCAACGATTCAAATGGGGCAAGGATTTTGCCACCCTCTCAAGTGCTGTGTTGTTTTCTCTTGGTATCATCAGATAATTACAGCCTAACAGTCAAAGATAGTTTCTTGTAGCCAAGTCATAGGAGCTGCAGTAAAACAAGTGATCATGTTAATTGCAAGGCATTATCATAAAACCTGCAAAGTTTTTTTTGACATGGTTAGAGCAATGTCTGTAGAGTGATACCCAACTTTGTTACGATGTCCACACACGACAAATGCAATTTTTTACTTGCAACTTTTTTTATAATGCATGAATGTCTAATGCGGAAATGGTAAATTATTTTTTGATATAAATACGTGTAATGATTGCCTAATTGATAAATGCCATATTGTTGGTGGCACTTCATTACAAAATTGCATGTGGCAATTTGTTCACACATGCAATGCTGACCATGTGCATTAAGGATTTGTGATTTTAATTATGAACAACTATTGCCAACATGAAACTCTCACAAATTAAAATCCTATATGGTACATGCCCTGCCCATCCAGAGATAGTCGAGACTGTACTCCATAGATACTTATCTGGCTCTTCCTCAGCACTTGCTGTTCCTTTGCTATTGCTATTGTGCTATGCGAATTTATAACCAAAGGCTGCAAATCTTTTTCTTATTGCAGGGCCAATTCCCCCATGATAGTTGTTTGTTTTACACCATCCCTTCACATAAATCAGCACTTCTATCTGTTGTCTTGTGCTGGCATTGTAATGTTTGTGCAACCAAGACTATTAATATTAGGTTTGGTAACTGAGGAAAAAACCTTATTAGGTTTTGGGAATTCATATTACTGTTTTTTAGTAGTTTTGGTACTGCTTTGCTAACAAAAAGCCTGTTCATCCTCCTTAATTGCCTTACGATTTGCTCATTGAATAGCAGGAGTGCTTTCCAGTTGTGATCATTGGCAGCTTGATTCTTAAAGTAAGCTGCACGCTATATATAGATACGTTTTAAATGCATGTAAGTATCAGTCTTTACTTACCATTACAATTTCAAACACTATTTGAGAAACATACCAATAATGGCAAAAGTATCAAGTACTATAAAAACTTCATCAAATAGTGAAATGACTCATTACTATCAAACCATCTTCATTTAGAAACAGCAACTTTACTTATGACACAAAAGAAGACTTATAGCATCTTTTATACATTATTTGACATGTGATTGCTACCAGTGTCTGTCCTGCTAGCAGGCTCAGCTACATGTATTACAAGCAGAAGGGAAGACAACTGGAGGAGATCAGAGACTGATAACTGGAGACAAAACAAGCCATCACCTAGTATGAGGAGACGTGAACCAGATGAGAGGGGAAGGGGAGCTTATTGTCCACTTGGTGCTCATGAGAATTAGGAAGGGCCAAGCTGATTTCCTCTGATTCCTTGTTGCTGGTGCATTGGCTGAGTTACTCTGTAGCTGATGGTAAACCTTAGGTTACCATTGTAATTTATGAAGGGAAGCCAGTGATGATAAGGGTGGACTGAGTCCACATAGCAAAGATTAAAAAGTCTTAAGCCCAACGCAATCAAACTGGAGGGATGAAAGCTAGAGTTTCACATGTAGGTTATGAATCCTGCAGCATTATAAATGCAAATTAGATAGAGATTAGATGCACATTTAACTTCTGTCTTATATAGTAGATGCTTTTATTTCCTTCAAAATATCTTTTTAATATTTCTTGAAATAACAATGTCCAAAACTCTTTCTTTAAACCACCAGAATCAATACCTAGCTCACCATCTAATGTTACCTGTTACAAATGTACATATAATTATTGTAATAATAGAGATGAACATAATCTTGCGGGAAAATCATGCCAGTGTTGATCAAAAAACTTCATTTTGAATAGAGAAGTGTCGTTGGTGATGATTATGATCAATATGGAAGGAGAGGAGATGGTATGGCAGATACGGACATACTCCACTTAAAGGAGCATGGACATGGAAATGCATGCTATGGCTCATTGTTGTTGTTGTTATCTTATTAAAGTTACCATTTTCTCTTCCTCACTATTTCTTCTCTAATTTAATTGTATACCTGGCCTGGAATGATAATAATTAACTGTAATTCAAGGGTTAAGTATTGCATGTCTATTATGTACATGTATGCTAAAAACCATTTTTCATTATACATGAGCCTATTGATTATCTTATTAATCATTAATAATATTATTAAGTGATCTGCATCATACTAGCTCTTTCTAATCACTTACGATTCTATGTTTAGTTCGTACCATCCTTTGACGTAAATGAGAACTTCATAGCTGCAGGAGATGAATCTACCTATATAATTGACAATATTGATAATGCATGATATGAAATGACACCTTACACTTTTTGTGAAAGTCTGGTCTCACAAACAAGGTCATGTGTGTGACATTTTTGTTATGCTGAAGCGTGAACAGGCTTCAACTTTAAAAAGAATTTCTGTCACATGAGAGCTTGTTTGTCCTTTTATCTAAATTTTGTCCTTAATGTAAATAATCCTACCCAGCCATGCAAGTGCAATGTCCTGTGATAATTTCACCTTTCTTATTCATAGCAACCCAAGCTTCATGAGTGTTGTTCAGTCGTTAAGATGGCTTCACTTTTGCCTTAAAATATAACACGCTTCCAGAAGTGCTGAAATTTTTAGCAACAATGCTGATCTGCTATTCAGAAGATTGCACAAAGATGTCCTTGATGAGTGACCCCAGCAAGGGAAAGCTATTGTGGGATGCCCTTTCGTTAAAGTAGGAGCAGCATAAATCAAGCTATCAGTTGGCAGTGCTAAATACTTGATGCACAAAGCATTTAAAAATGGTTACTTGGTATAGTGCCAATTTCTCTAGAGCAGCTTGGGCATTAGCAGTACAAACCATGCTGTTATCAATTATTTGTATATTTAACTTTTCAGCATTTTTTAAATCATCTGGATCAAAAAGTAAAGTGGCTGGCTGTAACACACCTTGCTGCCTCTGGGCTCAATGTGTTTTCTTGTATAGTCGGTTTCAGTTGAGAAGAAACCACCACCACCCCTTATAACTTTTTTGTCACTAATGCTAGCAAATTGAAATTTGATATAGCTGCATAACGGGTTCTTCCAAAAATCCTTACCAATTTTTGAGTTTCTAGGTACTCTGGAAGGTTCTCAATGGGTTCTTCCGCTTGAGATGAAAGGAGCCGCCATGACGAATTGTGTGCGTCACTCCGATGGATATCATTTGCATCTCATTACATTTAGTCAAAAAATAATGTTTTTAATTTTAAAAATAAAACAAAACATATCAAGCTCTCTAGACCTACTAATATTCAACCAGGAGCTTTCTCTTGAGGATAATTCTTGCTATATCACTCCATAGCCTTCTCAATCTTAGTTGTTCTTCATTGCCAGTACACTCATTGATTCACCCGTATTCCGAGCTCTATACCAGCTAAAAACTGGCACCAAAAACAAGAAAAGGATAGATGGAGGTAGCAGCAACCACTGTAGAGGTACAATAGATAGTAAAGTAAGTTAAAGGAGAAGAAACGCTCGAAGAATGACAGAGCTTGCAGATTGCAGCCATGTTTGGGTGGGGCTACACGTGACGTTTTAATGACGAAAATATTGATTTACTTCCGTTTCTTCTCAGCTGAAACCGACTATGCTAAATGCTAAGTGTTGGAGGTACTTTGAGATTGGAATAGTCCTTAATCAGGATGTGTAGCACTTGCTTGATATCTCTTGAGTCAAAGATTCAAATGGAACAAGGATTTTTACTACTCCCACAAGTGCTGTGTTGTTTTCTCTTACTATCATCAGATCATTACTGCCTAACAGTCAAAGGTAGTCTCCTTTAGCCAAGTCAAAGATCTGCAGTAAAGCAAGTGATTGTGCCTGTCTATTAAATTGGGTCATTACCCTCAAATCTCATATTAAAAGATGCAGTAACACATTAAGTTACACAAAGGAGCAAAATGATAAACATTAACCTAATAATAATGCAACAGAAGAACTAAACGCATAGTACAATAGTAATAATGCTAATATAATAACAATAATATTAATAATAGCGGGTATATAGTAGTTTACGTAAATAGAAAGCCTAGCATCAGAGATGATACGAGACATGTCCTCCAGACAGGGAAGAGATAGTGGTCTAGAGTATGAGGAACGAGAACCTCTCAAGCATCTTATTGTGGACTGAAGAAGGGAGAAGGAGATCTCACACCTCATGAAGTAAAGAAGCGTATTATACTGCTTCCCTAGTCTCTCAGCATGCAGTAAGGCTAAACGTTTTATAAAGGCACCAGATATTGGTGCAAAGCCACCTGCAGCAGAGAAGACCAGGGGAGCAAAGCATCCATGCTCCACTTCATGCACCCTTTCGTCGTACTTCCTCTTCTTATCCTCCTCATTTCTTTTGTAGCAACTGGCCAAGGACTGACCCCTGTACGTGGGAGTAAGAGGGTTAAAGACCCTCACGTCAAAAAAGGACTTCCTGCCCTGATACCCCCAAAATTCCTCCACGGCTATATCTAAACGAGCATTATCCTCTGTACAGGCAGATCTATGAAGAAAACGCTCCCCAGACAAAGGTTGCAATGATGGTTTGCGACAAACATTAGGGCACACATCCTTTAATAGTGACACCAACAGATCACGTGCATTATTGTGTCTCAACGTATGAAACCCACCATAAGTACAAGAAAGAGCATGATCAATAGAAAATGCATGTCCACACACACAAGAGGAGGGGAAATTGGGAGGATGCCACCCATATCGAATACAAACTGCATCCCAAAAGGCTCCCTAATATCATTTTTTTTCACGAATACATTGGTTGGAGCAATGTCTGTAGAGTGATACCCAAGTTTGTTATGATGTCTACGCATAATGACTGCAAATTTCCACACTACTACTGGCACTATAAGGAAATTTGCAGCAGCCTGCCCCGTAATTGCATGACACCTATGCGATTTTTCACTTTCGAGTTTTTTTTTAACCAGACTGACAACAGTCATGTACAGTACTGTGACCATAGCCTAGGGATTGGCTAATGATAATTATGACACTGTATCCAAGATTTAAAATGATCGTCATTCTTGTTTAAGACGGGGTAGCGGCCAATGAGATTGTAATTGAATCTGTAGCCCAAGGCCTCTAATCTATTTCCAATAATGGGGCCAATTCCCCCTATGATTGTTATTTATTTTTCGCCTAGGGGTTCCTTAACGAACTTCTGATATTTTTCACTCTTTTTTGTCGACTGAATGAATTGCAGGCTCTTCGCAGCCTAAAATGAAAGCCCATCATCTCAAGCCTCCCTCCTATGACTTGGCTGATACTGCCAATGACATAAATAGGCTTGCCTTGTATTGGTTTTTGGATGAATTTCAAATAATTTTCACTCTTTTTCATGGCATCAATGAAAAAATGGATTCTAAGAAAGGATATGTGCCTTGGTTAATGTCTTGGCTTGTTCATCTTTTTCTGCCAAATTTAATTGTAGTAGTAGTACCTTACAAATATCTAAATATTACATAAAACATGAATCTCATTCTAATGAAGTTAAATTACCTCACTGATTGCCTCTGATTCTTTGTCTCAGAGCCTTGGTGACAGATGCTGGGGCTGTAGATGATGTATGTTGTTATAATGTATTGTACATCAAATTTCTTTGTCTAGTAGAATGTTTAATATGAATAGCCATTCTTGTAGTGCCTGTAACAAGGAATGAATCAGAACAAGAGTGTCCACCACAAGGTTCTTTAGCTGCCATTTGATGTGCTTCTCTGCATTGTCCATGAAGTGCTCTATTTGATATTTATTGATCATTCAATATATAGCCCCTCATCTTGACTGCCATACTATTCAACTCACAATCAATCTCTACTATGTTTTATTGAAATGAGCAAATGAATGTACACACTTTTTACTCAACATCTCCGATAAACTTTCAGTTTATGGAGATAATTTTATCATTTTCATCTAAACATTGCAAACTTCATAATAAAAGAAATGATGAGATAATTCAAAAATCCACTTTCTATGTATTGTACATATGATTATTTTGCATCTTAATGAAGTATACAATGTAGTTGTTTTTGGATTGAATCTTTTCTGGATATAATTTGGTAACGAAATTTTGGTTTCACCAAATGATCAGTTAGATTTAGTTGCCTATATATAATAAACCCAACATTAAAGAAGTGGGGGTTCTCTTGCTCACATTATTTTTTCATGACTATATAAGCATCGACCCACAAAGGAATATGCCGTTTTATATTAAGGAATATGCTGTCTTGAAATCTATCGACCCCAACTGGCCTCCTAGGACTTGCCCAATACCTCCTATTGATGTCATTGGCTTCTCATCCAAAGGATTGTTCAAAAAATTAATATAGTTTTTGCTCTTTTTAATTTGAAGTAGCTATGATTGTTTGTTATCCATAATTACCTAAAATAGCAATGAAAATTAGTGCTGGGCGATATTTGGGTGGCATGGCTACATTATCAGGTTAGAAAAGAAAGCAATCCAGTGGTGATAACTATGCGTGAGATTCACCCTGTAACTATTATTTAATATTAATGGCACAGGCTCTTCAACAGGCAGCTTTCATTGTATATATGGTATATGGGCACTAGGGGCTTTATAAATTCGATCAACTTTTTTGTAGTCTGAAAATATGCATCATTAATTCTTTTCAATTAAGACTTTAGAGTGTTGTCTTAGTGGTTTCTTACAGCTAAGCAAAGCACTTGCTAGCATGCTTAGAAGAACTTAGCTGCCAAACGCCAGTATCCACATTCATTGCAAAATGCCTGTATAACAGTGGAAGCATAATCTTAGTACTTATCATCAGTATCTTAAAGATGATAGTCTGTACTTCAGAATCAGTGTAAAAGTTACACAAAAGACAAGGCCATGGCTAATTATACAATATGTTCAAATAGTAACTAACTTAAACCTCTCATCGTCTTATAGAGAAACCAAGTATTGTCCAATTAATGAGTAAGCTGTGGTGAATCATATTGACTCCAACCAGCCTCCTACTTGTCAAATACCCCAATTGTCACTGGCTTCTCTTTTCAAGGATCTATTTGATGTCTTTACAGCATTAAAAATCTTCAAATGAAATTTTAATGACTTTAATGGAATTCCTAAATTAAAAAATTTAATTAAATTTACTGATGCTCCACCTTTGCCAGCCATATGGTACAACTACTGATTTTTGTCTAAAATTTCCTCAGCTTAGTACAGCTTTGATTTTCTTTGCTTGCAGGAGCAGTCGTGAGTTTTTATTTTGTGAGCATTATGAGCTTTACAAATTCCATCAACTTTTGTAGTCTGAAAATAATATACCTCATTGATTCTTTTCAATTAAGACTTCAGATTTTTAGCATAGTGGGTAAGCAAAACCTTTGCTGGGATGCTTAGAAGAACTTTCCTACCAAATGCCAATATCCACCTACTAACAGCTCTAAATAATTTTATTCAGTTTGTGCTTACTATGATTGTAGAGACATCTGAGAAAATATGTCACCTACTTTAGAGACACTTGTGAATTGATAAATCAATTTGTAATGATAATGCACCAGTTCCATAATTTCAAACGATCCTCTAAATCACTGACACTTCTGGTGTAGCAGCGCCATGAACCACCCTGGAATGCTACAAACACCAGAGATTGTTTATATAAAAGTAGTCCTACATAAGTAATTACTAATTTGCTGCTGTGCAGCGCAACCTTAGACCTGTGTAACTGAATGTATTATAGTTGTGCATATTCTTGAGGTTTTAGTGCCATGACTACATTGTGTTGATGAATAACCAGCAGCTGGAGTGTAAAGGATGCATGGTTAGTGAGTGTTTTCTGATGAAAGAGCTGACTCTCTGCTTCTCCCTCTTTGACACTCTCATGTATAAACTATAAACTGTAACCAGCATAGTTGACTTAATGGTAAGGTTAGAGCTATCCCCACTACAAGTCTAGAAGTGCATGATCATAGATCCTGTTCTGGATCTTGTAGATAAATTTATTGCCTACATCTATCCTATCTTCTGAAGCAATCCCTAGGCCATTGTCCTGTAACTATAAGTATTATTATATTCATTACTTATACTTATTAGTGAAACCAAAGAAGACAACACAGAAGTGTCCTCTTCCTCCAGCTCCTAAAACAAATTAATGCCCACCATTCAAAATCAAGTTAACCTCAATTGTAAGTAAAAAGTTTTTATTGAAACAGGTAAAATTAGCAAAAACATCAAACTTTGGCACTAAAATTTACCATAATAAATACGTAACACTCCAAGAAAAGGAGCAGATATGACAACTTCTTAGTCATGTTTCTTAGGGCCATTGATCTTTTGGAACTTGTTGCCCGATGTTACCTTGTACAACTGAAGCCTCAGAAACAAGAATTTTAGCATCTCTCTCTTTTATGTCTTTATCAGCAAAGGCCAATTTCTTAAACCTGGGGTCTAGCAAAGTTGACAAAGGAAGGAGCTTGTTTTCTTCCAATTCCAGAAATTGTGCTCTCATTTTGTAACAAGGCTCACAGTCAGAGAAGGTATTGTCGTTTTACTAGATGCTAAGCTTTGAAGGCACTTTGAGATTAGAATAAATTTTGGGCTGAATCTCTAGTATATGCTTCATATCTCTTGAGTCAAAGATCAAATGGGGCTCAAGTGTCAAAAGATCAAGTGTTGTGTTGTTTTCTCTTGGTATCATCAGATAATTACAGCCTAACAATCAAAGAGTTTCTTGTAGCCAAGTCATAGGATCTGCAGTAAAGCAAGTGATCATGTTATTTGCAAGGCATCATCATAAAGCCCTACAAAGTTTTTTTTTGACATGGTTGGAGCAATGTCTGTAGTGTGATACCCAACTTTTCTACGATGTCCACACATAATGACTACAAATTTCCACACTATTACTAGCACTATAAGGAAATTTGCAGCAGCCTGCCCCGTAATTGCATGACACCTATGCGATTTTTTACTTGCGAGTTTTTTAAAACCAGACTGGCAACTGTCACCTACAGTCTGTGACCATAGCCTAGGGATTGGGTAATGGTAATACTGGCTTTGAAGCCACGATTTGAATTGATCATCTTCCAGCCTTTCTCTGATAATGGCACCAAGGGTTCATTAACAAACTTCTGATATTTTTCATAAAAATTTTTTTATTTTCCCATCATCTCGAGCCTCCCTCCAAGGACTTGGTCAATACTGCCAATCACATAAATAGGCTTGCCTTCTATTGGTTTGTAAATAAATTGCAAATAATTTTCACTCTTTCTGATGGCAGCAACTAAAGAACAGATTCTATCTGCCTAACAGGTTTGTTGCTCATTGTTCGTTAACAAACTTAAGATAGTTAGGGCTTTTCTGAATGGCGAGCCTAAGCGTTGAACTCTTCTTCGCCTGAAATAGCAATGAAAATCAAAATAATAATGATACATTTAGATGGCAGAACATAATTTATATTGAAATATAAACTTCAGCGAGACTCTGTTGCTGCATTGGCCTCATAAAAAAAACAATTATTTTAATGGAACTGTAATAATGAATAAAGAAAGGTTATAACTATATAGTGCTAAATTTAGGCAAATATAAAATAAAAGAGCTCGTGTTGCAGCATATTGAATTTGAAGTCATGCATTTAGTGCCAGCAAATCTATAATGAACATCATTTTTGATTAAATTTTTTTGTAAATGAAATATATAATTTGCATGAATTAGGAGTCAAGCAAATTTCTACCTGCATCCCTTGATTAGGAGAAGTGACTCCAGCTGTTGTCCACTATGATTTTACTTTTTACCCATTCATCTTGCACTCTTGGCAGTTATATCATTGGATGTAGTATAGTGCACTGCACCCAAGCTGGACTTATTACTAGCTTTTGAAGTTGATGCCACATTCAATGACAAGGAACCAGTTCATCTCTAGTGTAGCAACAGATGTTTTCATTATTTACTGCTAGTTATTACTGCTGGTTAATGCTAATGAATTATTTATTTACTTAAGTGGTTTTATTATGGAACAGCCCTTTTTAAGAAGTTGAACATTGGTTTGTATTGATGAAGTATCAATCAGTTTGGTATAATTGTCGACCTCTAATTAAAATTTATATGTAGAGCTCAGCTGCTCAAAAATGTCCAAGTGCCACATCCCACAACTACATGACACTCTCACAATTTTTCACTTGTGCTTTTTCCTCTAGAATGTGTAATTGTCCCTCAATACCTTCTCCATATTTTTATACTTTCTGGACTCCCAGGAGTTATAGTCATGTAAAAACAAATGCATCACTTTTTTACAAAATGAACTGGAGTAATGAAGAGATGTTTGGGCTGAATCTTTGAGTAAAAAGTCAGTCAAAGATTCATACTCATTATCTGCTTTGCTTTGAAAAGCATCATCAATTTGACATAGAAGTGGTTGAGGCACTAAAGATGGTTTAATAAATTTCAATTTAAGATTACTTGAAAGCTCTCAAACTTGTGTTGGAGACCTGCAGTCACACTAACAGTCAGCCAATAGAGGCTGTGACCTACAGCACGGTGACACTATCCTTTCAGATGGTACAGAGGTACCCACTATGCATAGGTATAATAAAATTCAAATTGCTGTTTCAAATAGTATGCTCTTCGAGCCAAATCTATTTAATACAAAGTAAACTTATTTATATGTACAATTGTACGTTTATAGTTTACTTGAAATCTCTCGTTGCTTTTTAATAACACACTAAATATTGACCAATTAAGACATAGGCAGCTTAAAGCCAAGTGCCTCTAGTTTCCCTCCAAGGACTGGGCCCATACCCCCTATGGATATAATGTGCTTCTCATCCAAAGGGTTGTTTAAAAATCTTATGTAATTTTCACCTCTCTTAATTTGACGTAGCCATGATTGTTTCTGTTCCATTATTGCCTTATTATTAGCACCCACAAAATCTACTGAGAGTTAAAATCACAATATTTTTGTTATTTTTAAACCTATAATTAATAGTTACACTAAGGCAATATTCTATTGTTGGTGTTTCCAATAAATACAATGCTGACAGCAGGTTTTGTTTTACTGATGTCATCTCAGGTTGCAGGGAACAAACTTGAGTCGGCTTAGGGCTCACCCCTTACGAGACATGGGGTCATACATATTTTGTATTTCGCAAATGTATTTGATTTTTACGATTGTGATTGCCATTATCTAGAAAATATATTTGAATGTAATTGCTATGTATAATGACCCAACCTGCCCCTCCCTTCCACTGCCTATTCACAAAGGCATTGAACTTTGTCCATTGAATCAGCCATTATCATGGTATGAACTATGGACGGGAGTACTCTTGATGCCAATGCTGAGATATTCAGGAATTACGATTTAATTGATATAATGCAGTACACCTCTTAACTGTGCATGCGCAGATGCACTAAAATGAATGCACACATGTGCATCACAGATGGACAGCCAACTACATATAATAGCCTAGGAATTGGGTAATGGTAATACTGACTTTGAATCCATGATTTAAATTGGTCATCATTCTTGTTTAGGATCAAGTACTGCCCAATTAGGTTGTAAGCAAATCTGTAGCCCAAGGCCTACATCACGAGAAGTACGAATAGTCTGATCATGGATGGTAGTCCTCCTTATTGTCCTTTTTAATCACTACATGCAAATAAGCCTTTAATTCATTAATGTCTCCACTAAATTTACTTGCCAAAATCATAGTGATGAATCCGATGATGCAGACCAAGAATAATCCTATTGTTTTATTATAGAATCTATAATGAAATAATTTAAATAAATTTTTGCCTAAGGGTTCATCAATGAACTTCAGATTTTTTACTCTTTTTTGTCGACTGAATAAATTGCAGACTCTTCTCAGCCTAAAACGAAAGCCCATCATCTCAAGCCTTCCCCAATGACTTGGCTGATACTGCCAATGACATAAATAGGCTTGCCTTGTATTTTGATTTATCATTTTTACAGAATAATAATGGAAATAGGTAAATAGGGACTGTTCATACTTGTATCGCTAGATGTATCTTTAGCAGTAAGTTCATACATTTAGTAAGGCAGGGGCAAAGGGGCTGCTGATTGCTTCCATAGCCTTAAGGATCGTATTCCAATGAGCATCCCATTCCCCTGTATCTATAGTCTGCCTGTCCATTCTAGTCTGCAATGTCCTGACAAATTTACATCCCAGAATGATGATGGCCCTATAAAACAGGCCAAGAGTAGTTCTCCGAGTAGTCCTACTTCCATAATTGTCACAGTGATGAGTATATATTTCTTTATTTTACAACTAAATTAGGATCCCCGGGTAAAAGAGTGAAGAAAATGTTAGAGGAGAAGGAACCTGATTGGTTTGTGGAGGAATTTTAAATATTTTTTGCTCTTTCTGATAGCAGTAAACTTCATCAAATAGTGAATTGACTCATTACTATCAAACCATCTTCATTCAGAAACAGCAACTTTACTTATGACGCAAAAGTAGACTTCTAACATCTTTTATACATTATTTGACATGTGATTGCTACCAGTGTCTGTCCTACTGGCAGGCTCAGCTACATGTATTAAAAGCAGAAGGAAAGACAACTGGAGGAGATCAGAGACTGATAACTGGAGACGAAATGAACCATCACCTAGTATGAGGAGACGTGAACCAGATGAGAGAGGAAGGAGAGCTTATTGTCCACTTGGTGTTCATAGAGAATTAGGAAGGGCCAAGTTGATTTCCTCTGATTTTTGTCTCAGAGCCTCAGTGACAGTTGCTGGTGCTATTAGCTGAGTTACTTTGTAGCTGATGGTAATCCTTAGGTTACTTTAGTGAACTGTGCATATAGGAAATGATGTTATTTCAAAGCACTGTTCAATAAATTTTTTTGTCGTGTTGAATGTTTATTATGTCTTGGAGCAATGGCCATTCTTCTAGTGTCGTCAGCAAGGAATGAATCAGAGCAAGAGTGTCCGCAACAAGATTCTTTCGCTGCAGAATTGTTGATTCATTAATCATTGGATAATTAAAAAGTTGGTCTTCTTGCTCTTTGACAAGCCAAAGTTGTCCCCTTGTCTTGACTATAGCCACCTCTGAAACTCACAATAAGTCTCTCCTATGTGTTACTACTTTGTTATAACTCCAACCCCTCTGCTATCTCTCTTATCTATACTACTAAATACTAATGACACCTGTCAGCTATCCCTTTCTGCTCTGAAATCCGAAAAGACTCAAAACAGTCTACAATTTCTCTCTCTTGGCTACTGCAATACAGTCATGTTTTATTGTAATAAACCAGGAACATACGCACTTTTTATTCAATACCATCTTTATAATTATCTTTTTTTAACTACTGTAATTTCAAACATTAAAATTTCTCAATTTATTCATATGAAGTAATCTACCACATCATACTACCTATTGATATTGAGTTAAGCTTCCATATTTAATTCACACCATCCTGTCACGTGAATCAGCACTTCTATCTGTTGTCTTGTGCTGGCATTGCAGTGTTTGTGCAACCAAGACTATTAATACAAATGCACATAATTATAACTTACTTTAAACCTCTCATCATCTTTTAACAACAAATGCAATATCATATTAGGTTATCCAGATGCAGTTTATCATGCCTTTCAGTTTGTCTTTCCCTTTTCTTTTCCTTTTTCCTTTCCCTGGGTGTGGCTGTGCACCTTTCTGTTTTAATTCTGGAAATGCCCTAACTTTTTACTATTTTTCAATAAAGAAGGCGGGACCGCTTCCATTCTTAAACAGTTCAATTGGTCCTTTAGTGTTAAATTTGGATGAGCTGTCTGACACTTTTTGAGGTTTGCCAGCTCAGTAACATTTACTAAAGTCAGAACCACTAATTTTATGAAAATTAAGTTACCTCCTAAAAGACTGAGACAAATATAGAGAATGGAGTATGCCTTGAGTCAAGAAGCGAGCTTGCCTTGAGGCTATTAATCCTTGCTTAATTACATTGCTGTTATTAATATTAATTATTTATGCTAAAAATGGATAATGACCCAAAGTGATTATAAATATTTGCTTTAGTTAGCAGGAAATTGGTCTTTCTTTGGTCAGAAAACTATGCCAGATCAATAGCACAGGTTATGCTGTCAGCATTTACTGGTGGCCTTTATGCAGTGTAGTGGTGGTTGTTATTGTCTAAATGTGGCCTGGTTAGTGGAATGAGCTTACAAATTAGCAAAATTGTCTTTTAATAAATTACCATAGAGCAGTAATCCTCTGCTGAGGCTAAGGGACCTACTATACTTCAATGCAATAAGCAAGTCGGTAGACAGTCCTATTTGTGATAGTTGTGGCGAAAGATGTATATCATACTTACTAATTGAGCCTTCAAGGCCTTAATCATTAAGGTTTTTGATTTTCTCAGTTGAGAAAGTCATATGTTTAACTTCCTTTACTTGTACACAAAAGATCGTCAATACCTTTTGCAACCAATTTTTCACTGCATATTGCAATCTTATGTAATCAACTAGTTTGTCAATAGTGTGGAGTACAAGCTTTTGGCACAGTTCTTCCTACCTGTAGGATGTTTCCTTACACCCACTGAAGTTTTGATGTCTGTCATTACTAAATCTTCAGTTACATCAATTTCACTCTCCCTGCTAATTGTGGCTGAACCTTCTGAATCCTGTGCACTTAAATAGCATGTTGTGATTGGTGATACAAGATAAGCATGTAGAATTAGGAAATAAATGATATCTATTGTACTCTCTCTTTCCTCATATGTAGTGTTAACACTGCCATATCTCTGATGCCTTCATTCCTATTCCATCACCAATATATTACACATTTATCATGTGTAGCTTATTATTAATTGAGTTCTTGAAATTTGTTCTGCATTTTCTTGTTCTCTTTTTCAACCAGAGGTAGAGATGGATCAATCCTACCACATATATGGAAATGTCCCTCACTGTCTTTTGTCTCGATTTTAAGATTGATAAGTCAATTTTTTGAACCTGTTGATAAAATAGGTATTCAAAGCAAGACCCTTTGACTGCATCGGCAAATTTAAACTCCAACTGATTGTATCCTCCTATCTCAACTGCACTTTTTACTAGGAAATCCATTATTGTATATTATTGTGACTTATTAATTTTTCCCATTGGTTGCTTATAGCAAATATATTGCATAATAATAATTTATTAATTATTGAATGTTCAATATATCACATAATGAATGCTTGTCAAGTAAGGCTTAATTTACATGCAATATGCTTAGGCATGGTAGAAACTATAATTGTATTTTTATAGTACAGTTTTGAAAATTCCAGTTCTGCAGTGCATCTAGTTTCTTGATTTTATCTTCCTTTTCGCCACTGGATTTTTCATCTTTTACTTGAATCTTTTCTTCTTTTATTGCCAACCCAGCCTCCTTTATAAGTTTGGTGGAAGTGTGTTCATATTTCTGTAGCCCTTTTGAACTCTTGTGACCTGAAAATTCAGCTATGATTTTTTCTGGAATGCCTGCATTAAACATTCTTGTGCAAGCTGTCGCTCTCAGACTATGATTGGTGTATCGATTACTAAGTCCAGCCAACTCTGACATTTTTGCCATCATATTTTTGAGTGTATTGACTCCTATAGGTGTTATCTGGTACCATGGACGTGTTGGATCACTATCTATTCTCTGCATTGGCTGCATATAAAAGGCCTTTGGATTCTTAGGTAGTTTTGGTATATAAAGATCAATCAATTGTACTGGACAGTGGACACATGCCTGGTATGGAATAATCTGGTTGTGCATATATATAGCTGACTTTATTAGAATCCAGATCACTTAGTCTTCCCTGATAGCTTTTCGACCCATGCTCTACGTACTGGTAGTAAGTGTCTTCATTGTATACTCCATGGTCTTGAGGAAACCTACGAAACTGCTCAATGGTAAGGTCGCGATGTTCTTGACCACCCCTCAGTGTGAAAGAAAGACCAACAGTGTAAAATACAGCATGAAGAAGAGGCCAAGGTGAGTCTGTTCCCATAACTCCACTACTCCACAATAACTGCTCATCCTCTTTAGTTATTACTGCTGCGGCCTTCCTTATTGCACCAACCCCTTCCTTTCTTAAAGTAACACACACAGAGTCTATTGTATTCTGTAGCTCTCTAAACCTGAAATCATTCTTGCTAAACAGATGGTAGTCTAACTTATTGTCTTGCAATATTCTCTGATACACAGCGAGGAGACTTCTTATAGTGGCAGAGGGGTATGGCTCTCTGTTTTCCTTTCTAGCCTCACTTACAAAACGACAAAGCCAGTAGCAAACTACTTCCGAGTTTTTACATGCTAGAAGGTCTTCAGGAACCTTTTCCTCTGACATGGAGTTCCTAAATGATACCCAACTTTGAAACGTACGAAGAGCCCATTTATTTGCAAGTTTCATGTTAGCCGGTACGGCACCTTTTGCCTTCTCTGTTGCTTCTTCCGTTGTTATTGGAGGTAGAAAACGACGGTTAGGGCCAAGAACCAGTGGGCGCTTCAGAGGTACAGAGGAAATTTGCTCTAGAGCAGCTCTCTTCATCCTCGTCCTTTCTCCTTGAATGTCACTTGTTTAATGTTTATTATTGAAAAAAAACGAGTAACCATAACAACTGCTCTATTGCGCATGCGCACAAAATGAACTACGCATGTCTGAGCTAACTATTAACTAATGTGATCCCAGCAATGGAAAACAGCAACTAGAAAGTGCTTGTTTTGTCTTGTAAGTCACGTACAATAAACCACATAATGCTTGTTAGGCGTTTATTAAGTGATTTATTG
>NW_003546268.1:225939-267069 GCF_000090795.2 Amphimedon queenslandica | reverse complement strand
ATTTACTTCATACAGCATATCAATGATCTTGTTGCTCAACTGAAGATTCTATTTCAAGATGAAGATAACACGATTTTATGTAGTAGCTTTTATGTTTACGTAATAATTAATGCTTGTTAGGCATTTATTAAGTGATTTATTGGTTTGTGGGTGTGGTCGAGTGCCTCATAAAGCACTCGGCTTTGCCTCGTGCTTTATGAGGCACTCGACCACACCCACAAACCAATAAATCACTTAATAAATGCCTAACAAGCATTAATTATTACGTAAACATAAAAGCAACTACATAAAATCGTGTTATCTTCATCTTTAAATAGAATCTTCAATTGAGCAACAAGATCATTGATATGCTGTATGAAGTAAATGGATGACAAAGTTTCCTTCTTCTTTACGTATATATTGCTTTTCCACTTCAGTAGGTCTTTCATATAGTCTATAAACAAACAATATCTTAGTCAATATTATCATACTAAGGATTTCAAAACTCACTAGTTCAAGCCTCAGAAATTTGATATGAAGTATTATCAACTGCCTTCTTTGTTGCAAGGCCTCAATATCTCTTTCAAGTTATAGGTGCTACTTGTAAGCTTGCATTAGAATTCCCACAACAGTTATCTTCTTTGGACTTAAAAAACAAAGCACTTAATTAACCTCTAAATATCATGCATACTTCAAGCATTTTGCTAATATTGTCATGATGTTCATTATCTCACCTTTGGGTATCATTTCAAAGTAAAACAAATATTGCATACTTTCATGATAGTTACCCTTTAATAAGAATCATTTTTAAAGAATTAATTCAAATGTAATTATAATAAATTTATACCAATAATAATAACAATAACAATGACAATAACAACAATTGTTCATTAAATGATACTGGTTACTAAATTCAAATTCATGTACATGTATGTAAGTGGCACCAGCCTTCAACAGTATCTAAATACTTCAACTTGAACCTAACAGCATCACACAATAGTCACTGTAACATCGATGTATTGCAGCCATTAATTGTTGCCGCGAGGCTTCAATGAAACCAGACAACTTTATTCGCAAACGAGGAGCACTTTCCTGCTTGAGCCAGCTCTAAGCAATGCATCTACACACCTACAAATGAATGCCTCCCTAACACAAATAGGGCTTTGGTCGTAGCCTAGGGACTCCAGGCCCTGTCCAGTCACTTTACCAATACTGCCTATGATGGTTACCAGTTTATTGGATAATAGCTCACGCACAAAAATTGCATATTTCTACACTTTATTTCAGATTGTTTCTTATTCATGATTGCTTATTTTATGTTGTCATTGCCTAAAATTGCAATAAAAATACTAAGTACCACATAGGTAGTCATAGTTAGCTCTGTTTTTTTCTGACTATTGATACTCCATCCATAACCACACCTCTTTTAATTTTCCATTCCCATTTTAATTTTTTGCGTTTTCACATTGTGTATATCCAACGACCTTTTTATGATAAAAATAAGATAATTAACAAGTTATATGTTGTTTAGTCATACAATGTTATTTACAGTTCTTGCAATAGTAACAATCATCAGAATACTTTAGATTATTATCATAGTGGTTAAGCAAAGCCCTTTGGTAAGATGCTTAGAAGAACTTTGCTGCCAAATGCCAGTATCCACCTTCTTTGCAAGAGGCCTGTATAAGTGTATGTACTGTAGTTGTGCATATTCTGGAGTCCTTAGTGCCATGACTGCACTGCAGATGGTAGTGTTAGTGAATAACCTGCAGCTAGAGTGTGAAGGACGCATATGCATACTTAACTGCAATTGAAATAAAAGCATTCAGTACTTGAAAAGTAGTAAGGGCAATTCATGGAACAAGCTGCTGTATTGCCTTTTTTGTTAACAATAGAAACATCAGCATTTTCATAAGATGTGTTTGTAAAGTCAGCATTTTAAGGATCATATGTTACTAAATTATCAATTTTAAATTTCCTAGTGTAATTCCTAGTAAAAAAACCTGACATCCAACCTTGCTAAACAATGAAACAGTGTTTGAAAATTACTATCAACAGCAGCAGGATTGTTGGTCAGTATTTTCTATTGAAAGAGCAGACTCTGCTTCTCCCACTTTGGCACTCTCTTGTATAAACTCTAGCTGTATAGAGTGTGTGGTGGCTCAGGCTCCTGTCCCCTACTCACTTGCTGTGTGTTAAGCTTAGTGTCATTGTCAGTAGTCATGATGTTTTAATTAAAAAGATGCCACCCAATTTTATTAACTTGACTATTTTCCAATTAAAAAAGCAAGATCACTTCACTTCTTTAATGGCTCAGTTGGTCCTTGAGTGTTTAATTTGGGTGAGCTGTCTGACAATTTTTGAGGTTTGCCAGATTAATAGTACAGGGTATGCTGTCAGTATGCAGTGTAGTGGTGGTTGCTATTATCTAATGATGGCCTGGTAAGTGGAATGAGCCTACAAATTTGCAAAAATGTCTTTTAACCATAGAGCAGGAACTGCTGAGGCTAAGTGACCTACTATATTTCCATTTTAAAGCAGTACAGTGAGCTAGTCAATAGACAGTCTTTGCATCAGGCCTTTGCCAATTTCAAGACAATAGTACGTAATTATAACTTACTTAAAATCTTTCGTCATCTTTATCCATTACTAAATATTGCCCAACTAGGTTATATGCTGTGTGAAATCTTTTGTCCTCTTTTTTTCGTAACTAAATATTAACCAACAAGTGAATATGTTGTTAAAACCAATGAATCTCAAACTCTGATTGACCAATAAAATTTCTACATAAGTACCAAGAGAGATTAGTTTGTGCAGGAATTTTTGTCCTTGCCAACACTCTTTTTTAACTTAGAGAGAGATCGATATAATATTGTAAATTAGTAAAGCACAATGTTTTATCACAGAAAAGATAAGATATTAAGTTAAAATGTATCTCACTATTTCTTTGTTCAAAGCTTGGAGTTGCCTGATGCCAGTAGCTCTCTGCTCCTTCAAACTGGAGGAAGCCAAATCTATCCTCCATTTTTCATTTGAGGCCATCCTCTGTCACTTGCTGACTCTGTAGGATAGTATGTCTTAAGTGAGGGCCTTTCTTGGGATTCATACATTAAACATGATCCTCCTCCATTGCAAAAAGAAACACTCTGTCGCAGAGCCAATAAGTGACCTAGAAAATTGGCACATCTAGCCTTCCCTCCACCCTCCTTATACTCTTGGCACTACAGGGTTGTCATGGTGCCAATAGGTGACCTGGGAAATTAGCAGTTGGAACTGCATGAAAGGCTGTACCACCTTGAGAAAGCGCACTGTTCATACACATACACTGCATTGGATTCTTCATAATCATGTTCTTCAATCTGGAATACATCAATAAATGGATGATAAATCTCCTTATCGAGCAGTAACAGACCGTCACACTAGAGAATGCATGAGAAACATGGTCCTGGAACTTGTGGTGGCTTAGACCAAGGACTGCAAGTAACAAAAGGTCTTTTAATACTGCCATGGTTCACTTGATGAAGACTGAGGATATAAGCTCATTTGTGCACGTAGACCTCCTCTTGATCTCCATCTTTCTGGCTTTTGGGCTTGAGATATTGTAGAACCAATCCTCTTTGTACTAGCCAAGATTTTTTTCTTTTTTGACATTCTGCTCCACTGCTTTTTTGCTTTGATCAGCTTCTTCTCATTGTCACTGCTAGCGGCTAATTTGTCCGCCTGATACTCATTGACTACATCCCATCCAAAATTGGAACGGTCAGCAATCCTGATCAACTTTTGCCTTTCTTGAATACAATTCATACCTTCCTTTATAGCATTCTTTGTCTTCTCTAAGATTACTACAGGAATGTTACCAACTTCCAGGAATTTTTATAGCTTGTAGATTCCGTATCCACCTTTTGAATCCAGCTATCTACTCATATCACCCTACAAGCTGCCCGCTTAGTAGGCACTTACAGACTCAGCGAAGATGGCCCTGCTGATTAACCTACTTTAAAGCCAAGCTATGAACAACATAAAGTCACGTCAAATGCAAGTGATGTTTATAGCCAAGAGTACCATTGGAGTTTACTCATACTCTACTTAAAAGCATGAATTTGTCTAGGTTTTTACATGTATTTATAATTACTACATGTATTTTATCATCATCATATTACTTTCCTTATCTTTAGGTCACTGATATTGGTCGTATTGCAAGTCATTATTACATTACCAGTGAATCAATGGCTACTTATAATCAGCTCCTAAAACCAACTCTCTCTCAAATCGAATTATTTCGTGTTTTTTCTCTCTCATCAGAGTTTAAATACATCACTGTCAGAGAGGTAAGTTTGGGTATGGTCTCATCACAATTTGAATTTTGTATAGGAAGAGAAACTTGAGATGGCCAAACTGATAGATACTGTTCCAATTCCAATCAAAGAGAGTATTGAAGAAGCCAGTGCCAAGGTATTATAGCTTTAATAATTAATTTCAAATAGCACATGCTGATTTACTTAATATTCATTGATAATTTTTTGCTGCTCAACACTAGGTTAATGTCCTCTTGCAGACCTACATATCTCAATTGAAGTTAGATGGGTTTGCACTAATGAGTGATATGGTATATATCAGTCAGGTCAGTTCTCTCTATTGAGGCTTTATGTACATCATGTTTTTGTTGTCAATATTTAACATTTTTCTCCTGTCTCTATTATTACATTTTTAGAGTGCTGGGAGACTCTTGCGTGCTATATTTGAGATATGTCTTCACAGAGGTTGGGCACAGTTAACAGACAGGACCCTCTCACTTTGCAAAATGATAGACAAGAGGATGTGAGTTTTGAAACACTCTGTATATAACTTTGAGCTAATTCCAAAAAGCCAATTGTGTTTAATTATTTTAAATTTCTGCAAAGTTCTGGATTTCTCAAAATGTGTGTCTGAAAAAAGTTCAATTTTATTATAATAATTTTCTGGTGGTTTCACGCTAGAACTCAACTTTCCTTAATCCTTTTCTCTTTAGGTGGCTCTCTATGACTCCACTGCGCCAGTTCAAGAAGCTTCCAGAAGATGTTTTAAAGAGAATAGAGAAAAAGGATTTTCCATGGGAAAGATATTATGATTTTGGTCACAATGAGATTGGAGAGCTGGTTCGTATGCCTAAAATGGGAAAGACTATTCATCGTTACATTCATCAACTCCCAAAACTTGAACTGTCTGTTCACATACACCCTGTTACTAGGTAGGTGATAAGTGTTATGAGGATGTACTTATAAATAAATTTACAGTATAATTGACTCTTTCCTTTACTCTATAGGTCTACATTGCAGGTTGAGTTGACTATTACTCCTGATTTCCAATGGGACGAGAAGACACATGGAATGAGTGAAGTAAGAAACATAATAAGAGATAAAAATAAATAGTCATTTATTAATTAATACATGTGTTATTTATGCAATATTGTATTATTAAGTCGGCTTATTTCTTTATTAGGCATTTTGGGTATTTGTTGAGGATGTTGATGGTGAGGTCATATTGCATCACGAGTATTTCTTATTAAAGAGCAAGTATGCTGAGGATGAGCACATTGTAAACTTTTTTGTTCCGATATTTGAGCCACTCCCTCCTCAATACTTTATTCGTGTTGTATCTGATAACTGGATTGCATCTGAGACACTATTGCCAATTTCTTTCCGTCATCTCATTTTACCCGAGAAGTTTCCTCCTCCCACTGAACTCCTTGATTTGCAGCCTCTCCCGGTCTCCGCCCTTCGTAATCAAGCCTTTGAGGAGTTGTACAGTGACAGGTTCCCTTATTTTAACCCCATACAGACTCAAGGTAACTCTAACTCTATTCATATGTAGGGTTTCCTATAAGATTTTAGCATAGTGCTCATGCAACTTCTTGTCAGTGACACTGATTGTCAAATTGCTCAAAAGTTGGGTGAAATTTGGACCTTATATATACAGCGTATTTTTACAAAAATCATAAAAGAGAATTCTCCTTTTTATAATTTTTACTGATACATATACATGTCCTTATGTTATGTTTCAACTTTTAGCTGATTCCGATCAAAATTAGTTTTTTTAATGAATTTTTAAAGTTACTCAAGAATAGGGCCAATTACCAAAGGTTATGGCCTTTTGTTTTAGGCCCAAATTCATCCAAACTGGCTGAGATAGCATTTTTCATTTTTGTAATTGTTTGATACACATACATCTCCTTATGTTTTTGAGCTGATTCTTTAATTTTAAAAAATGCCATGTCACTGTATTGTAGTACTTTTTAACTTACATTTGTAATTTTGTATGAAGCATTCTGTTTTGCTCACATAGCATTTTGTGGACAACTCTGTTCATATAATATCATTATTATTATTATTTATCAATTTTATAGTGTTTAATTCATTGTACAATACTGAAGATGATGTCTTTATTGGTGCTCCCACTGGAAGTGGAAAAACCATTTGTGCCGAGTTTGCAATCTTGAAGGCTTTCTCCAATTCTCCAGACTCTCGCTGTGTGTTTGTAACACCTAAACAATCCCTTGCTGAACTAGTAAATAATGTGTAATTTATTCTAATCTTAACCCTTTCCTCTTGTTAGTTATATGCTGAATGGAAGCAGAAGTTCAGTTTGATTAGTAAGAGGGTCACTCTATTAACTGGTGAGACCACGTCTGACCTACGTCTATTGAAAGAGGTAAGCACACAATTCACTAATTAGAATAATTAGTATATTGTGCATTTGTTAGAATATATGTGCATTAATTAGAGTGCCTGTTTTAATTGTAGTATTACTGTGTTATTATAGGGTCATGTTATAATCAGTATACCATCTCACTGGGACGTGCTCAGTAGACGTTGGAAGCAGAGGAAGAATGTTCAAAATGTGTCTCTGTTTGTAGCCGATGAGCTTCATCTTCTAGGAGGAGAGGGAGGGGTTAGTTGGTGTGGCTTAATTATTAGTATTTATTATGCTTCATGTTTATAGACCATTTTAGAGACTGTTTGTTCAAGAATGCGCTACATTTCATCACAGACAGAAAAGAAGATAAGAATAGTTGGACTCAGCTCCTCTGTGGCAAATGCTAAGGTACACTCTGTTTTACTGTGTTTTACTGAGTTTTACTAATTGTGTAGGATCTTGGTCAGTGGCTTGGTGCTGGGACTCATTCACTTTTTAACTTTCATCCCAACACAAGACCCGTTCCACTGGAGCTACACATACAAGTTAGTATTAATATTTTATGTTAACTGTTCTTATTTATGTTCTCCCTCCCTCTCATTATAGGGTTTTAATTTTAATCATACTCCATCTCGTCTCTCTGCTATGATTAAGCCAGTTTATAATGCCATCTCTGCCCACTCTCCTAAGAAGCCAGTAATTGTATTTGTACCGTCTCGTAAACAGACACGCCTCACTGCTGTTGATTTATTGACGTTCTGTGCTGCAGACTATCAGCCCAAGAGATTCCTTCACAGATCAGTAGATGATCTATTACCACACCTTAAGCATTTAAAAGATCAAGTAATTACCCATAGCTTATGTTGTACATACATGTACATCTAGTTAATGTACCTTATAATGAGTTTATGTGCATCATTTGTTATTAATGACATGTATTATAACTAATCACAGTCTACATATTTTAATTTATTTTAGATTAATGATTGTACATGTTTCTCTTATTAGTGTATATTTTTCTTAGACTCTTGTTGAGACCATAAGTAATGGTATAGCATATCTTCACGAAGGACTCACTAACATTGAGAGGAGGATAGTGCAGCAGCTCTTCTCCTCTGGTGCTATTCAGGTTCTGGTTGCTTCAAGGAACTTGTGTTGGGGAATGGGATTGTCCAGTCACTTGGTGGTTGTCATGGACACACAGTATTATGATGGACGTGGTCACAGGTAATTTCTATTCCGTTGTACTTTGTGCTGTTAATTTTGTGAAATATTTATTCAATCTTTGATCCTTGCCCCTACCTTTCTCTTACACTTATTTTTACAGGTATGTTGATTATCCTATAGCTGATATATTACAAATGATTGGATTGGCTAATAGACCTTTAATTGATGATGAGTGTAAGTATCACAATAACATACACGACATGTACATGTAGACATTCACTAAAGTGAAGTACACGTACATGTATGTACTACTCTTTTATACTAGACGAATGTAAAACATTGAAGGGGCGAGCACGAGCATACATTGACTTGCATGCATGGCCCATTGGAAGACAATTTTATAGCTTCCTACCTTTATTATTAGCAAAGAATCTCAGCTGCAATTTAAACATAATTTAACTGTATAGCTAAGCACAGTACTGCTATAGATTTATATCTGCTTTCTTAACTTCTTTTTGCTGGAGAAGTGCCTGGACAACAGATCAGTCTTATTTGCTGCAAGTAAGCTTCAGTAAGATTTGCTCGAGCTGGTTTCTTGAAAGTCACCATTTTGTTTCATTGCAACCACACCCACACCAATGAAAATATTTCATTAGAATGCTACCGCATTAGATCATTGATTTTAAATAGAGAGTAGTGTACACATAGAGTGTGACCAGAATAGGCGTGACTGGAGACGTACGTACATACATACATACAGAGGGAGGGAGGGAGACTTTGCCTGAGTGGGGCTTGCCCCCAATAAAACAAATATCTTATGCATCTATTTAAATTTTTTTGCTGGCTTCCTTGCTATTGTTGTGCTTTTTATGTTTATAATTAATTATACTTTATATGGTGTGTTAATTATTGTGGCATGTACTGTAAAGCTTGGTTCAGAATATTTGCGTTGCGACTGGAAGTGCTGTATAACGCAATGGGTAAATGCAAGAATAGAACTCAGCTCTATTTTTGCGTTTACCATTGCGTTATATGGCACTTCCGGTCGCAATCCAAATATTCTGAACCCAGCTTAAATCTAATTTACTTTGTTCTCCTCAGGTGTTGCTGTTCTTTTGTGCCAAACTTCTAAAAAAGAATTTTACAAGAAGTTTCTTTATGAGCCACTACCAATTGAAGTGAGTGTTGTATTGTATAATTATTATTACTAATATTATCTTAATGTCTTATTGACAGTCTCATTTGGATCACTTCCTTCACGATCATTTTAATGCTGAGATTGTCACTAAGACAATGGAGAACAAACAAGATGCTGTGGATTATTTGACCTGGACCTTCCTTTACAGGAGAATGATACAAAATCCTAACTATTACAACCTACAAGGTATATAAGAGAAGGGATGGAGGGAAGAAGAGAATGATGTACAAATGCCTTTATGTCAAAACTGTTTTTGCAACATGTACATGTACATGTTTATTAATTTTTATGTCATGTTTTGTATTATTTTCCATTTTAGGTGTGACTCATCGTCATTTGTCAGATCATTTGTCTGAACTGGTTGAGAGTACACTCTCTGATCTTGAGCAGTCCAAGGTTAGTGTATTGGTTTATGAATCTCTAAATTTTTCTGTTGCCCATTCTCTCTCCTCTCCATTTATTAGTGTATAGCTATTGATGATGATATGGACTTGTCTCCACTCAATTTAGGAATGATTGCTTCCTATTATTACATTAATTATACTACAATAGGTAATTGTAAATTATTTAATAGTAATATACAATTGTATCTCTCTCTCTCTTTCTCCCGTCAGAGCTGTTTAGTATGTCATTAAATGAGAAGACAAAGTTAAGAGGACTGATAGAGATATTGTGTTCAGCCTCAGAGTATGAAGATCTGCCAATAAGACACAAAGAGGATTCACTCATGAAACAGTTGCTAACTAAAGTACCACTCAAACTTACAAACATCAAGTTAGTTACTTGCTACATTTATTTATAATGTACAGTATTGCACTGAAAATGTTCATACACTGAATTGAACTGTGTATTAATGATGTATTTAAGTATTGTTGATTGTATTTAGGTACAATGATCCACATGTGAAAGCTAATTTACTCTTTCAAGCTCATCTGTCAAGGCTACAAGTATCAGCTGAACTACAGAATGATACTGAAGAGATACTGAAAAAGGTTAGAAATAATTGCAAAAATGAATTCTGCAACATAAATCTCTCTTTATTCTCTTGTTAGTCTGTTCGTCTGATTCAAGCTTGTGTTGATGTATTGAGTAGTAATGGCTGGCTGTCTCCAGCACTGACTGCCATGGAACTAGCACAAATGGTAAGTATATGTGCATGCGTTTTATGGTAATGACACAATTATGATGTTTACATTAGGTGACTCAAGCAATGTGGAGTAAAGACTCTTACTTGAAACAGTTACCTCATTTCAGCTCTAATGTCATTAAGAGATGCACTGATAAGGTAACGGCACTGTCTGGTGCAGTTATGTGATGAATTGATTAATGAGGGGCAGACATGGTGGGCGTTATGTTATGAAAAATTGCTCAATCTCAATTTTATCATAATTATTATACATGTTCTCAGCTGATTGTCATTGAATCGGATTTTTATGATTTTAAAGCTGCTTCAATAATTGCTTTAATAATTTTCTAACAAATTAAAGCTCAAATTAGAAATTAATTTAATAATGAAATATTACTTTTTCATTTGATAGGGAGTGGAATCAGTTTTTGATGTAATGGATATGGAGGATGATGACAGAAACACTTTGTTATCATTTTCTGATGCACAAATGGGAGATGTGGCACGTTTCTGTAACCGTTACCCAAATATTGAACTGAACTATACTTTAATGGATGAAGACAATATAATCGGGTAAGATAATACTCTAGCCTGTAGCTTTATACATGTACTATATACCTGTATGATTATTGTAAGTATTGTACAGGACCAATGGGTCCATTCAAAAATTTTAGTTTACATATGGCAGCATATAAAAGGTCATGCTGTGTCTTTGTACTGGCTGTTTTTTTAAAGCAAAAAATTTGGTGAAGCACTTGTGGGTCGTACTCTGTTTTGATAGTACCTAACCACCTCAAAGGAATACACAGGATACGTTTACCTGTATTGTAGTTGTAGTATTGATTGCTGTTATGATAGAGCTATGTGGAGTGTGTTATTGATTGTAAACTTGACTTCAGATTGTTCCATATTGATATACTGTACAGCATGAAATATTTGGGTAGCTGAATTTAGCATTGTATCATGTATATACATGTACATGTACATGCTCTTATGTTGTGTAAATATTTTGAGCTTGTTCTGATCGAAAGTAGATTTTTTACAGATTTTTGAATTTGCTCAAAAATCTGGCCAAAAAAACAGTACTATAACCCTATATAAGTACAGGGTCATCTCATCAGCAAAATTTCATCAAAAATGACTTTAAAAGAATTCCAATGTTTATTACATTTTCTGATCCACGTGCATGCATGTTCTTATGCTGTGTAGAAATTTTAGCTCATTCTGATCAAAATTTTTTTGCGAACTTTTAGACTTGCTCAAAAATTAGATAAATAGCCATTCACCAAAATGAAAATCTACCATTTTGAGCCATTATGCAAATGCTCAATGGCACATGGCCAGAATTGGCCAAGTTAAAACACCAATCACCAAAATTTAGTCCCTCAAAAATTTCCTGTTGTGCAGTAAGTTTATGCGGTAAAGGCAAAATTTTGATTTAGGAAAGAAAAAAAATTCCCAATCAGCGGTATTTTGTGATTAGATAGATGATAAATATTTAGGCTTTATTTCTCTTTAAATATCATTTTCTATTTTTTAGTGGTCACTCTGTTGTGGTCGATGTGAAACTTGAAAGAGAAGATGAGGAAGAAGTCTCACCTTTTGTGATTGCTCCTTTCTTTCCTCAGGTAGGCTAATAAGGTTTTACGTCACATGAGACTTGATTATACATGTATTATTTATAGCGTCGAGAAGAAGGATGGTGGATTGTTATTGGTGATCCTAAGACCAACAGGTAAGGAGAGAAAGAGATTGAGAAGACACTTTTTAACATTATTTTTTTAGTTTAATTTCCATCAAACGTCTAACGCTCCAAACAAAAGCTCGTGTCAAGTTAGAATTTACTGCCCCCCTGGCCACTGGGTCCTACAATTATACCCTTTACTTCATGTGTGATGCATACATGGGATGTGATCAGGAATATGCTATTAAAATTAATGTGAAGAAAGGAGGAGGGAGAGCTGATGAAGAGGGCATGGAAGTCAACTAACTTTATTTTTTGTATAACATTTTCTCCTAATAATAATTACGATTATTGTTAAAATGGCTGTTGTTGATGAAAAGGAAAGTAAAATGTCAAGGTAACCTGCCTAAGTGTGACCTAAGAGGAAAGACTGAAGAGGTAGCTGTGCATACTGTATAGCCTATACAGCCACACTTTACAAATTTTGGCACAAGTATGTCCATCAGTAGCATTAATCTTCTGAATCATGTGCAGTTCAAAATTTAGCAATAAAATTGGCACAGATGATTATAATAAAATAGACACTATTGTTACATTATAATGATTATGATAACTAAAAATGACAACAATTTAAAAATAATTTGTTAAAAAATAAACTACTAAAAATATTGAAAAAGACAAATTAATTTCAAATTCCTTCCTCACTCAACTATCCATTAGCTCATTCCTTGAGAGTGTGACAGCTGCAGCAGCAAAACGAGGGAAGGGAAGGCTAGTCCCTTGTAGCCATGTCAATCGACTAGGATCATAATACTCAACTGTCTCTAGATAGCGTGAGCCATTAGATCCACCCAATACATACACAATGTTACCCAATGATACTGCAGCTATGAGGAAAGGAAAGGAAGGAATGCAATTTTATGAATAGTATTGTACACAAACTCTTATGTTATAGCAATGCAAAGTCGGTATGTAAACAGTTGGTGTATGCTCTAGTTGATTTATTATAGATAAAATAAAACTTATACAAACAAGGCAAATACAAAGATTACCATTCACATTACATTCTCTTTCATCTTCCCCCTTAATTCTCTCATCTCCCTCTCCCCATTTTTACTTTACCTAGTCCAACTCTGCAGTCGTTCATTCTACAAGCTATCTGTTCCCACATGTCAGTCTCAGGATCATAGGAACTGGCTACATTGTATATCTCCTTCCCTCCCATTCCTCCACTGAAGAATATCTCTTCGCCAAGAAGACAGGCAGCTGTATACAACAACATAGACATAATATATAAATCTAGTTTGTGCAAATATGGGAATTGGGAATAGGCTTAACTTAATAATAATAATCATCTTAGGATTATGCATGTTCATGTTAAAAGTATTCTTCTTACCTCCACCAGTTCTAGGCATTTCCATTGTGGCAATCAGCTCCCACTTCTTATTGAGTAAATCGTAAACTTCAACTGATTTCAAGTCTCCACTGGAATTACTGCCACCAATAGCATATATCCTATTGTCCAGTAGAACTGCTGCTAGTTCACTACGAGCCTCTAACATTGGTGGACCAGGGCTCCATTCGTCTACAGTTGGATTATACACTTCAACACTCTTGAGGTAGATAGAGCCAGTGTACCCACCCATTGCAAACAACCGGTTGCCTACTGGTACAAGGGCTAGACTCCGTCGTGCAGTTTCAAGGTCACAGACTGGTTTCCACATCCTATCACTCGGTGAGTACTTCTCACAAGTCGTGAGAGAATATCCTAAATCATGCCCTCCGACAGCATAAAGCTCTCCTTGGAATAGTGCTACTGCTAGTCTGGAGCGTCTGAATCTCATTTTTGGCCCGTCTGTCCATTCCTTGTTGTGAGGATTGTAAAGTGTTACATCACTTAGACTGCTCCCTCCATCATCTACTCCACCCACCACACATATAATGCCCTGTACAGAATGTCTGGGTTGGGTTTTCTTTGGATTTGAGAATATCGTGACGCCAGGGTTCTTATAATACTCGTATGCATCCTTCAAATACACTTGACCTTTTGCTGATTGTAGATACGGGTTCTTTGATGCTACGTTGTCAAGAAAACGTTGGGGAGTGAGAGGGAATCGAATATGATTATAAAGAACGTCGGCATGTTCCCCTCTCTCTTCTGAGTTATGATAAATCCAGAGGGTCACTGCATGGTAAACGTCTTCTTCAGACTCCACACGAATGTCATCGCTCCTCACCAGCTCTACAATCTTTTCAAGTGAGAGCTGTAAGAACTCGTCTTCTTTTGAAACAGCAGTGAAGTTCTGAATGACAAACTGAGCAGCATCTTTGTGTAGTTCCACGAGGCTCTGTTGTAGTGCAAACTCACGTATCCCAAGACAGTTTGATGAGCAGAGTTGTCTGGAGATATAACGAGCAGTGAAAGAGACAATTTCAGTGAGTCCAAACTTATCGGCAGTTACTAGAAGATCCTGTGCTGTGTGAGGACTTACTCTGACCTAAAAATAATAAAAACAAGGATTATACTGAATGATTAATTATGGTAATAATAATAATAATAGTAATAATAATATTTGACCTTTATATGTATCATAGTGAACTCATATAACCATAGGTTATGAGTACAATGACATAACTAGAGTCCAGTGACACTATAACAATTTAATATACCGTATGGCAGTTTTTTTTTTGAGAACAAAAAAATTTCACAGATTTTTTAATAAAATTCCTGAAAATCAATTTAATATGGTGTACAAGATCAAGGTGGCTGAACAGCGATTCATGAAAATATTTCGTGAACCTTTGGATACAAGTCATTCATGAAACTAATTAGTCCTCGAAAAAACCGCTATACAATATTACTAAGGACCGAGTACTTCATAGAGACAGACATTGGCATTACATACCTGTCCAGTGTAAGCATATTCAACTATCAGTTTAACTGCTGTCGGTGTCAGGTTGTGCAGTGTAATTTCCTTCTCCTCTTTCTCTCTCATATGACTCTCAAACATAGCCTTGAAGTATGGTATGACTGCTGCCAATACGACACGGTGAGCCAATATGGCACTAGTCGGACTGTCGAAAGAGTCCACTATCATAAGATGGACGTCACAATATTGCTTCTCGTACCACAACTGTGCCATCTCTTTGAAGCATCTCTGGCTATGGTCAGTCTCCTTGTATAGGCTACAATCAGATCCTTCTTCACTCTCTTCTCTAGCTTCTCCTTCCATTGTGTCTGTCAGATAACTCAGATTTATTAAAAAATTTAAAATTAAGAAAAATTAATTATTAAAACCATAGCCTAGCTAGCTCCTCCTTTTGCGGTCATTTTACGTTTGCTGCAAGTCCATGATGGAGTTGGTGCCTAGTATTAAGTCCACAGTCTTGATCGAAGCAAATCTAGATATTGGTGATTTGGATCGTGTTCTTAGTTTAATGGGAAAATTTGGCTTTCCGGAAACAAAATGGTATAAGCTTGGACTGATACTAGGGCTAAGAAAGAATACACTGGATGCTATAGAAAAGAATCATCCTCATGATGTATCTCGTTGTATGACAGAGAGTATCTCCCAATGGTTAAGTAGAGCTGATAATGTTGATAGTAAAGGAGGAGCCAAATTGGACTCACTTTCAGATGCTCTAAGATCTATGAATGAAATTGCTGTAGCTGAGAAGTTAAGTGAGTCAACCATAACTGTGTATGAACTATGAATCTATGATCATTGTATTTTCTGTTATACATGTAGAACATCATGTTCTTATTAATATTTTTAATAATCGTCGTACTGTCCTGTCTCAGTCTCTTTGTGATTCTGTTAGTATTGCTTGGTTACTTTATGCTGAACGTATGTTAACACAAGAAGCAGTTAGTAGAGTGGTGTCAGCTAGTCCCTCTATTCCTAATCAACGTGAGGCTCTATTAACTGCTGTCAAAGAAGCTGTTCAAACTGATCCTAACAGTTTACATACATTTGCTAATCTATTGTGTACAATAAGTACTAATGTACATTTAGGACAAGCTATACTGGATGATATTAGTGAGTACATGTACTTAATCACTGGCACTCTAATTATTTTCATAGTTTCTGTGGGCGGGTTAGTGTCCTATTATACTGTATAGTTAGAATCTTTTGTGACCCAAAATTTTGTGAATTTCGCAACTTATTCAAAGTTTATAGAAATAAAATCCGTAAAAATTGATTTAATATGGTTCAAGATGGCCAGAAGGCAGAAAATTGTAAAAATTAAAACCATGGAATAGATTTTTAGATGAATTAGTGAATTTTTGGGCCGTAAAAATTTCTCATTATACAGTACAAAATATATAGCACTTCAATTTAGTAGGGTTATATTTTAGTGAATAGAAAATCAACATCAAAAATCATTAATATGCATGCTCTGTAATACATGTGCACACACAGCCACTTCTACTTTTATAGGAAAATCTTCAAATAACTTTTACTGATGCTGTTCAGTATATATATCCTATAATAATGGCAACTTTTTGTTCTTATATCTTTAGATAAGTATTTTTCTACTCCTGAGGTGTGTGTTGTTCCTAATGAGACTATTAAAGATCATGATATACACGTAGTTCCACAAGGTATAACGCGTATATAAAATGACAATACATTCATTAATTATCTAGGTATTGATGAAACTAATTAGCTACCAAATTGTACACAATCCAATATGTATTGTATCATTATGCCAGTTTTACATTTATTGACCTTCTCTGTTGTAGATAGTACTGATACTGGAGCTAATAATTCTACATGTAGTTCATTTTCACAACCTGTACTACCTCAAGGTAGTATTGATTTTATTTAATACAATATTAATAATGAAACTATTTTTAGTTGAAGTGCCTGTTCCTCAACATTTATTTGTGGAGTATAGCTCAATAAGAGCTTCTTACACAAGGATGTTGTATAATGTTTGCAAGTTTTTAAAGAGAAAATTGGACTTGGATGACATCAAAGAATTCCTGTCTTGCTATAGCACTTCCCTTAGTAAAAAAGTAGAGCAGTGTTCAGATTTATCTAGCATCCTTCGTCATATTAAAGATGAATGCTCACTGACTAACATTGAACTACTTCATAGCATAGTAGAAGAAATGGAGATAACTGAAGCAAGGGAACACATTGAGACATATAGAGCTGAGTTAAAAGAATTCTACAAATCAATCTCAGTTAGTCTTTGTCTAGACAAAAGATTTGACTCTGTTTCTCATCTGAAATGTGAAACAGTTACTTTTATTTTTGACTGGAAGCCTGAGGAGCACGTCCTGCAGGATATCAAGAGCATTTTATCTAAAGTGTCCGGTAAACTACTGATCATTAAGTTTATAGGCTCCTCCACTTCAATATCTATCACTTGCTCCTTTCCTTTCTCTGATGTTGAGTTTACTGTATTGAAGATGATAGAGAATATTCATATACTAATGGGACAAGGATTAAAGAAACTGACTATTGGTAACTTAATATTATGGAGGAGACAAAGTGTTAGACTAAAGGTACATAGTTTTAATATTGTTTTATAAGTATTGTTTTGTATAGGAACACAAGGATCAAGACTTACTACAACATACTGATGTCAGTTAATATAATCATTCCTTTATTAGCCACATTATAGTACCTGTACATTGTACTAATGTGTTCTGTTAATTGTTATGTGTTAATTATATGTACAGGTTATTTCTTATATTATACTTGAAGAAGCTGGATATAAACTAAGAGATGCTATCAATAGTAAAAAGAAGGTATGTCATACTACCAAACTGTGTAATGCAATCTTGTATGTATAGGAAACAATTGAATTGAAACAAGAAATATCAATGACTCAAGTACCTAAGGTTAGAAGTTTATTCTTCAAATTTCTTTGCATGATACTTGACTCGCTCTTAATTGATAATATCCAATGGTTGATGTAATGTATCAAATAACAATGTATTATTACTAGGAAAATTTTTTGTCTGTTCAAAGTGATACTGAATCAATCAAAAAAGTTGAGGTATAGACATACATACATGTACCGGTATCTCACTATTCTATATTATTAATAGGAAGAACAACTTGATGAAGAGTTGACTGTATTGAGGTCTCAGTTTAATGAGGTACAAAAAGAAAACAAGGAATTATCAGACAAATTATCAAAAATGAAGGTTGATTATTTGAGATCACTTACTAGTAAAACTGATTCAGGTTAGAGTAGTTTTATTAATTAGACTAATAATTATAATAATTAATTAAAGCTGCTAGTAAAGTGAGAAGAGGAATGGCTTTTGAAATTGATGACTGCAAATTTCATCTTGAAGCAATGGCAAAACCAGACTATCTGCCATTAGTAGATAATAAAAGAATAATAGAGAAATTACAAGAAAGAATAACATTAATGAATATGGAACTAATTACTGAAAGAGAACACATTGAGAAGATTATGATTGATATTAAAGGTTTATTGATAATGTTTGTCATCATTTGATTGTTGATATTTGAATAGATCATTTGAAAGAGGCTGAGGATAGGCAGAGAGAAAAGGAAAAAAAAGAAATTGAAAAAGAAATACACAAAGTAAGAGTGAGACAGACTATAAGGGCATAGTGTACTCACCCTAACTAAGGCCTCAGGTGGTGCATTGTTTAGAAAGGAACACTTATCATATATCAGGTAATTTTCATTGGAGAAAATTTTCAGATAAAAAATTCATGCATTTTTATTTTTGCACGGTAGTTTCTTCCCAATTTTTAAGATTTTATAAAGGATCCTACACAGCACCTCTGTTTGAGAAGCTAACCATGTTTATTAGACTGTCTGCCACTTGCCGTGGGAGAGATACTTTGAAAAAACAAAGCAGCACCATTTTATGACTATAGGGCCATGTGTCTTGAGTCTCTTGACAATGCATGTGGTATTCACACAAAACTTTGCAAAAAATTACACGTGAATAAAAATTAATTTTCATGAATTTTAATTGCACACACCGCCATGCATCCAAAAATTAAATACAAACAAAAATTACCAGATATACAATGTGAAATGTTCCAGGAGGTACATGTTTAGAGAGATTTTTAACAATGTAAGCAATGCTGTGTACACCTGTAAGCAAAATTGAGCTGTTACAATGCACTTCAAAAATTGACAATCTTGACCATGAGGTGAACACTCAATAGATTATTAAAGCCATGCAGAGGTGCAATAGTTAGGAGAGTACCTTATTTAGGGCTGGCTTGGTACTATTTTACTTTTATTTTGTAGATTTATATATGTGGTTATCATCCAGTTACTGGTGAGTTAAAGAAGTCAACGCTTAGTGTACATAAAGATGAATTGCTACCCACAATACTAGATAAAGCTTATGAGGTTTATTATTTTTAGTTGCTCTATTCTCTTATTTTTTTCTTTTTTTTATTAGTTAATGGAATTAGCTCCTCTTATTCCTATGGAGAGATGTCGTTTAGTTAAATATAATTATTGGTCTAAAGTAATGAATCAGTCCTTTGATCTTGATGAGGTTAGATATCCTACTGTATAGCGGGAAATTTTGGAGGGAATTAAATTTGGCGAATTTGGCGTTTTGATAGCCATTCGCCAAAATTAAACCCGCTATTTTGAGCCATTATACGCATGCTCAATGCATGGGGCCACCAATTCGCCAAATTGAAATCTGCCAATCACCAAAATTTAGCAATTCGCCAAATTTTAGTCCCTCCAAAATTTTCCGCTATACGGTATTGTTATCAGTAATTATTTTATTATTAAATTTAGTTTCATCATCAAACTATTGGACAAGTTGTTGGGAGAGCTAAATACTTGTTTTTAGAAACTCGTAAAAGAAATGAAACTTTTAAGAAATACAATGATGGAGGTTTGTGTGATTTTTTTTACCATGAAAATACATGTACATGTATATAGGTATTAATCTAAAGATATCAGTGGTTGATCTGTCAACTGGTAAAGTAGAACCAGCTAAAATAATGAGAGGTGAAGAAGGTTGGACTGTTGAAGAATTAAAGCAACATATAGGAGAAGTAAGAGGAAGGATATACTTTAATTTATATCTTTCTTTAGTTTCTTAACATCCATTCATCATGTATGAGAGTAGTACAAGAGTACATGTATAATTACTTGGGAGGCACTTCAGTCCGTAATATCACTGATACAGGAAGTTTTAAATTAGGGAAGATACTCTATGGAGGAAACAGTGTTAGTTCATAGAATATAGAATCAAGTATTATCATGTAGTATAATGAAATATTTGCATGTGTATTAATTGTAATTTCAGGCTTTCAAACTACCATTGGTATATTTACCCTATACACAAAATTAAACACCCACAGCTTCATTTTAATATTTTGAATAGTGCCATGATACATTTAATTTAACCTTGTGAAGATCAATTCTATCCTTACAAAATTTTCACATATAGGGTGTATTGGCAGTTTCAATTTATACAAAACTGTCAGTTCTTAGCTAATATTTCATTTTGTATGGTAGCAATATTCGCTTTTATTTAAGAGTTTAAGGAATTTTAATTATTGCTATTTGCAAAAAGCATCATGCACTTCTATAGTACCTTCTTTTTCCATTTTGTTGCACTTCATTGAATTAGTAGCAAAATTGATTATTAAATGGGTAGGCTGGTAAATGCTGACAGGTACTTCTTTGGTCTTTTGGAGGTCTTAGATCAGCAAAGCTCCACACAGAAAGTATAGCATCAATTACAGTACCCATTTTGCCTTTATGCAACAAAATGAAGGAGGAAGAAAGCTAAAGAAAGATGTTACTGCAATTAATACTTCATTTCGTTGAACTATTATTTTATTCCTCTTTCCTCCTCCTCCTCCTCTCTGACGTACACTCAGTTGCTGTATGCATCATCAGATCCTGAAGATTATCAAAAGGAATTTGAAGATAGCTTGATGTACAGATATGTTGATTTTCACATTCACTCAATACTACTGAACGTTACAATACCCCCTGGACCTAAAACCTTACCCACTATAACTAATAGACCTGAAGGAGGAATATTAATGAAAGTTATATCAGTAAATGAAGATGATAATGGAAACGAAAGAAGTAATGATAAATATTACCTTGTATTATAATGAAAAAGTTATGCATATTATTGTTCAATGCAGAGATACAGATACAGATTTATAATAAAATAACCTTAGCTCAATTTAAGGAGGAGCTAGTTCCACTGATTGGTGTATCACCTACTGGTTTTATAGTGTATCAAATCGTTGATAATGAAAGATATGAAATGAAGGAGCTGGATAGGACAATGAATATTAAACCTGGATCAGAGGTAGTTTAATGTGTCTTGATTCACTTCTTTTTCCATTATATCTGCATGTACTATGAGTATGCTGATAAAGCACACGTCTCTTTATTATGTCCTAGTTGACAGTAACACTGGGTAGATCATTAGGAAGAGGAGAGTACAGAATCAAATTATATTTGTTACAAGTTAAAAATACAGAGGTAAGAAATACTAATCGTTATAATTTCATATTTTATTTTATTCTTAGTTTTGTAAATATATGATGGAGTCTATTGTTGCTAAGGATACACCAGTGAGAGAATTTAAGAAAAAGATTATTAAAGAAGCAAAAGCACAAGAAATTGACTGTGTCCTTGAATTAGACAAGTAAGTACATCCACTCATGCAGCAGTATTGCAGCTTTTGTCAAGTGTTGGCCAAAGACCCTGTATTATAGTACAGGGTATTGGAACCAAAGTCACAAGGAGAGAATTCTCCATTTTTATAGCTAATTTTTTTTCTGATACATATAAATGTCCTTATTGCTGTGTCTCAAATTTGAGCTGATTCCAATCAAATTTGGATTATTTAATGAATTTTTAGAGTTGCTCAAAAATTGGGCCATCAATCAAAGACTATATGGTTTTAGGCCAAATTTTCATCAAAATGGCTAGGAGAGAATTCTCCATTTTTTAATTTTTTTTTATGCATATACATGCCCTTATGCTGTGTATATCAACTTTAAGCTGATTCCAATAAAAACAAAAGTCGTGGCAGCCATTTTGTTTGGGGGTGAATTCTACTTACCTTAAAGCCACTTATTTTTAAGTAGACAAATATTTGTGATTTGTTAATGGTATTGATTTAATGTGTACTAATTTTTGTGATTTAGCTCATTTTTCAATTAATAACTATTAATAAACCTAAATTATTAATAAATGCGAGTATTAATTTTTGCGATTTTAAAGCCACTCGCAAAAAACGCAACAAATTAGTACTCGGAAATAATAGTGGCCTTAAGGTAGTAATGCTACCACATTACTAATTATGAATTTTAAATTTGCTCCAAAAATCCATGTACATGTACTGTATTGTAGTGCTTGTCAGCTCAAGGATGCTGTTTAGCTCACTTAGCATGCTTTCTGAGTGCACATCATGTGACCATCTGATGACTATCATGCTTATTGTGTAGATTGAGATTACGTAACAAGAATGGAGTGTCCCCTGGTAGAGTATATCTTGATGATCAACACATTTATGATACTAGTAATAAAGGGGAAGTGTATGTGGAACTATTGAAAGGTCAGTAGATCTTGGTATTTTCAGGTAAAAAGTATACTCTAGTGATGCATTTCTAGTAAGTTTAGTACTAATTCATAAGTCATTTTCTATATTAGGGCCAGTGAAGGATAATTATAGACAGACACAAGTGTATGTTATAAGATGGCGTCCATCACAATGTTCATTTGATCCAATAGAAGAAATTATACTGGATGATACTAGGCAAATTATTGAAAAGGTATTTTTAACGAATGATTTAATTACTTTGTATTGTCTTTTCGACTTTGAGATCAAGGAACCTCAGTAGCAATAGATTTGATAACATTCTCACTTCCTGCCAAGTGCATGCATGGAGAGTTGCGATATCAAATTTATCACACATACTGGTTTCTCCATAGAAATAAAAAAATAGATCCAATGCATAACTGATTAATTCAATACCTAGGCACTGTGGATTAATTACCTTATAAGGGGTTTTTATGGTTGCAAATTTTGTGGATTCCTACCTGATTTACAAAAATAAAATCCGCAAAAATCAAATTAGTATGGTACTGCATTGTACACATGGTAGCACGAATTGGAATTTTAGTAGATTTTGCGAAATAATTATAATTCCCTCAAAAAAAACCACTTATACAGTAACTGCATGGGCTAGTACTAGCATGATATCATTGCAGTAATCTATTGTATGTTACAATACTTTAATATTATGTACTCTTGATATTAATAATCATAAAATAATAGAACTGTGAGTATTCACATTGTATGCTGTAGTCTACATGTAGCTATTAAGGTTTGAATTAAAAGTATATTATTGTTGTTGTTATTTTACAGCTGTCAGAATTAAGTGGAGTTCCTGTTGAGTATATCTATTGTGTAGAGGTTATTTATTGATATTAAAACATAATTATCAATTACTCTTAGACATTATTATTTCCAGTTGTATCATGTCTTGATATTGAGAACAGGGTGTTGAATTGGTATTCCATCACTTCGCGCAAATACCCATTAAGAAAATTTGGTGATGGATGTTTCATATATTACAAGTACTAATGAACACACACACATACCCATTGTGTATATACACATGCGCACACACTTTCATACACCTCTTATTGTTTATAATTATTTAGAGACAATAGAGAGACAATGAAAGAGTTAACAGATAAAGAGAGATCAGAAATACAAGAGGCAGAGGAAGCAAGGTCAGTTTCACCATGTACATGTACAATCAGTTAATGGTACTGTATAATGAATTACCTGTAATGTATACAGTATTGTATTGTACACAACTAGAACTACAACTAGGCTTGTTGTGATGAGTTAATGGTGTATTCTTTAATTTTTAACAATTGTGCAGCCTTTATTTAATTTCATTGATGTACAATTACCATTAGTATATGATGCTATATAAAAATACCACTTTCATTTATCATTGTATAGGTTGGAGTCTTGGAGAAGATTATGAAATACAATTATTATTACTTTGACTGAAAGTGGTATTTGAGTTTTTTTTAATACAGCAGTTTTCAAATTTTCACCATGCATTGTTTGTCAATTATTGTTCATTAAAGTTAAAAATTTTACATAATTATGACAGCATTGCTTATATCTTTTGTGATTTAACTTTTGTAATAATTAGACTCTATAAAAATAGATCTCACAGTTTTCTTTCCAGACTATGTTGCAATGCAAGCTGATGCTCTCATAACTGGTATATAGCATCATACGTTTAGCATGGATTTTACAATTAGGCATACTCCCCATTTCATGATCTTAGCAGATAGCATTACTTGAGGCCTTACTGGTTGATTGCCATTTGACAGCATATAAAGATAATATTATATAGACTCATAGGTATATTAGAGTAAGTATTATACATAATACAAATATTTCATTTACTGATAGATCTAAATCCGAATAAACCACACCCATTAAATGGAGGAAAGCAGTAGGCCATTAGCTGAACCATTAGCTCCTCTTCCTCTCGTTCAAGACGTATTGGAACGTTTGAAGTTTGATGGAACATTTGATCAGTTTAGAAAAACTTGCCTGTCTGCCATTGAAGAAGAAGTTAGTATCTTCTCTTCTCTTTTTGTCTTATATGTATATTTCCTGTCATAGTTGTGTAAAGCATAATAATGATAATGTAGTCAGAAAAAGAATTATCTAAATAGACCCCCAAGTGTGTGTGTGTGTGTGTGTGTGTGTGTGTGTGCGTGTGCGTGTGTGTGCGTGTGTGTGTGTGTGTGTGATGTGTATTGTTATATCACTGAAAATATTTTGAATTGATATGACCTGAGGGCTTTTCCTCAGACAGATATCTCAGGATATTACTCAGAGACATATATGCATAGGAATATATATACACAAATACATGTACATGCATGGTCTGACCCTCAAAATGTCTCTGAAAAGTGAAAACACTCAAATTTTTGTACTATAATGCTTGTAATTGGATTGCTTATAAAAGGTAATGATTTGTGCATTTACATTTTATTGCCTTTAATTGCATCCATTGTAATATCCTGGGTTTTGGGAAGCATTTACACCCCTCTCCTGTGAAAAAAAACATTTATTATGTATCAGGAATAATGAAGAATTTTCTCCCAAACCATTTTAATGAATTATTCTCGATTTCATAGCATCATAACTCATAAGAAAAATCATAAGAGCCCAATTTTGATAGGACTTAGCTACATTACATAAAAATATGTAAATGCATCAGACTGAGAAAATGTAATTAAATTGACTTGTAGCCATTTCAAGGTGCTTTGGCATAGCAAGTTTTATTTTTAAAATATAATTTTAATTAATCAGCTCAAAATTCCTACATAATGTGCATAAGTGCATATATCAGAAAGTATAATGAACTCTCTCCTAGCCATTTTCAATAAAATACTAGCGGTTTTCCTTTTATTTGATAAGTATGTATGTATCTGCAGTACATATGTATGACTGAATAGCATCATAATTTTTATTGAAGGCAATTACTATTCTGGCATCATGTAATTTTTACTATTACTATTGTTCCTTGTCTGCTGACTCTTCTTACTGCTCTTTGTCTCTTTCCCTTTGGTAGCCATCTTATCGAGCACAGAAAGAACATGTTGAGGTTCTCTCCAGACGCTTTCTTCATGATTATGAGACAAAAGAAATGACAAAAAATGATGTACGAACAAAATTGAGACTATCAGTACTGGAAGAAATTAAGAAGTGAGAAAAGAATGAAAGAGAATGTGGTAGTGTATTAAACTAATTAGCTAATTTTTTGAGGTGGGAATTATTTTTTATTTTTTCCCCAGACCTGGTGTACAAGCAAGTCAGACTATGGAGGAACTAGTTGATAAAACTCTAGAATCTAAATCTGGTGAACTTTTCAAAAAAATTCTTGACATTGTAGACAACATGCTCCACCCACCTGAACCACACCCACCGAATGATACTAGCATTTTAAACTCATCTCATCAACCAACAGGTATATCAACTCTATCAGATCCAACTCCTCCTACTAGTGTAGCTGGGACTGGTTTGGCTGGTAATACATTTGAGTTGCCGATAGATCTCTTATCATTTTCTAGTGGAAGCTCTTCCTCTAATTTAAAAAAGGAAGCCATTAAAAAGATAGCAGGTAAAGGTAAATTAAAGCCAAATGAAGGAACAACTATCAGCGGAAAGGAGCTTCAGAAAAAAGCTGGCAAAGTTGATTTACCAGGAGAAGAAGGATTGCTGTCCGTTGACAAGGAGAAGATTAAGAAGCAAAAAATGGAGAAAACTGACACGAATGAAAAAGAGCACTTAGAAACACAAGACACTCAGGTACCTTCTAGCAATGAAGGGAGGGAGAAAGAGGAAAATGTAATAGAGAGAGATGATGCAAAGATAGAACCAACATTGTTAGATATGAAGAAAGACCTGACATTGTTAGAGAACAAATCTGAAGATGCATTGCACACAGAAGAAGAGAGTGAGGAAAAAAAGGAGACAGAAGCAGATAAAGGGAAGGGAGTAGAAGATAGAAATAATGGAATAGAGGACGTCTTTGAAGATGAAAACTTTCCGCCTCTTTCAAACTCCAGGCCAAGACGTAGTGCAAGGCTAGCCTCGCAACAACAGCAAGAAGAAGAGAAAGAGGAAGAGGAGCTCGAGGAGGAGCTCGAGGAGGAAGAGGAGGAGGAGAACAAAGAAAAGAATCACGGGATAGAGGAGAAGGAGATGGAACAAGAGGAGGAGGAAAAGAATAAAAATGAAAGAACGAGAAGAAAAAGAAAGAAAAGGATCAGCCAAAGTGAGCAAGATGAGGAGGAGGAAGAAGAAAAAGGAAGGAAGAGGCATCCAAGAAAGAAGCAGAGACTCCAGCCAGTCAGAAGTAGTGGGAGAGTTAAGAAGAGATTATTGAGTAGCACTAGCTCTGAAGACAAGCAATCACACGATGAATGCCATGTATCTTCAAGCAAGAAATCAGATTCACCTCAACCAATGTCACCAAGTGTTAAGGAAAAGAGAATGAAGGTTGCTAGTCGTGGTTCAAAGACAGAAGATACATGTAAGATTGAATCTGAAGACGACTTTGATGAAGAGCCCAAAAGAATAGAGACTAAAGGAAGGAGATCTAAACGGAGTAGAAATAAGCAATAGATGATTAAAATAATTATTATAAATAATGATTAATATTATACTCGTTCAATTGCACATTAGGTACATTATGCCTCAGTTAGGCTCATTACCATCAAGAACATTAATAGTAGTACCCTCCAAATGCCGCCAAGGTGTACTGCGCATGCGCACTAAATTAGATCAATTTTAACCCGCCACCACTTTTATACAAATTTTACAAAAATGCCTCTCAAAATGGAGTTTGAGCTTCCCAATCCTCCAACGGACGGTATCACCAACGTGACGTTTTCTCCAGTCCCTGGATCATCTCATTTGTTAGTTAGCTCGTGGGATAAAAGCGTGAGACTCTATGATACCACAGCTGCCTCTGAATCAGCCAGTGGATCACAACTGGTCTCCTACAGTCACTCAAATGCTGTACTAGACTGTATATTCTCCGACGAAAACCACACATTCTCAGCTGGACTAGATAGAACATTACAAACATATGATCTAGCAGCTCAAAAGCAGTCCACACTAGGTTTGCCCAACACCCACGCTTTTAATTATCTTTATTATTAGGTACACATGAAAATGCCATCAGTAGCATAGAGCATTGTCCTTCCCTGAGTATCATTATAACTGGTAGCTGGGACAATACGCTGAAGATATGGGATCCTAGACAGCATTATGCAGTAGGGACCTACAATCAATTGAATGAGAAAGTAAATGATTGATAGAGTGAGGCTGTTATGTTTCATGATGCCAGGTATATACAATGTCATTATCTGGTGAGAGACTAGTTGTGGGTACTTCAAATCGCAAGGTTCTTGTTTGGGACTTGCGTAATATGCAGTTTGCTGAACAACGTCGTCAGTCCAGTTTAAAATACCAGACACGTTGCATTAGGTGCTTCCCTAATAAACAAGGTAGAGATCACATGAGCATTATATGACTCTCTTGTGACACTGATAGGTTTTGTGCTTAGCTCTATTGAAGGAAGAGTGGCTGTGGAGTATCTTGACACTCAACAAGAGGTTCAACAAAAGAAGTATGCTTTCAAGTGTCACAGACTGAAAGAGGACGGGATCGAAAAGGTGTATCCAGTAAATGCTGTTGCTTTCCATAACATCCATAACACGTTTGCCACCGGTTAGTGGATCTATGATTTATTATGGATAAATAATGTGTTTGTATCTTTAGGTGGTTCTGATGGCTTTGTAAATATATGGGATCCTTTCAATAAGAAAAGGCTTTGCCAGTTTCATCGCTATCCCACAGATATTTCGTCACTCTCATTCAGTCATGATGGGAAAAAGATAGCAATAGCAGTTTCTGCAGTTTTACCTGATGAGCCAGCTGAAGGAGAAGAACCTTCACCCAAAAGAGACTATGTAGTAATAAGGCATGTGTCTGATGGTGAGACACAACCAAAATAACTTGAGACATAATTTACTTAATGGATTTGGTACACGCATGCAGGGAATATCAGTCATTTTGTTCTAAAAATAATCAAAAAGTGATAAACCGTTGTAATTGAAGTAGAGAAGGTAGAAAGAGACCGAGTGAGAGGATAAGACAAGTTATTGTAATGAACATATTACACTCTTATTTTTTGAAACTGTTTTCTTTGTTGGGAGTAGAACAGTAGCTCCTTCTGATGCTGGTTTCTCAGTCTCTATATCAGCTTTTATCACTTTCTAAATTAATTAATTAATAATAGTATAATAAAGTTCATTGTACTTGAAACATACCTGACTTGTATCCAAGTCAGCTGATGTGAGTGAGATTTTTAAAACACCAGCAGCTGCTTTTAAAAAGCATTGGTAAACCAAGTCATCATTTTTAGCTGATAATGAGTGACTAGTATAAGGAGAGGTAAATGAACACAGAGCAAGAGTGTCATTATATCAAAATACCATGGATTAAAATGTGTCTATAGCATTTAATCAGAGTTTCCCATAAAGTATGTTAATTAGTGCTTCAAATATGGAGCAACTTTAAAATTCATTAAATATCTAATTTTGGTCAGAATTAGCTCAAACTTTCTACACAACATAAGTACATGTGCATATGTATAATGTATTACAAATAAATTCTCTACTAGCCATTTTGGAAATATCCTGTACTATATACATAATTATTTGAAGTGTGGAACAACTTAATTAGTAACAAAAAGCTGAGCACTTTGCCAAAATTCTGTGGGAAACCCATTTAGTTACTAAAGACACTGTGGCCCTAGTATCTAAACCTGGTAATTCTGTGTGCCTTTGCAAATTCAAGATGCTTCTCTCTTTTAACTGTTCTCTGATGTTCAAGATCAACTATAAAAATAAAATAAAACTTCAAAACACATACTGCACCATTTAACACAAGCACAAAAAAATTTCATAGCAGTAATAGGGTCAATGTCAAAATGGGATAAGTCTGGCTCACAAGGCTAGTAAATTATAGTTGGTTGATATGCATTCCTTAGTAAGGAATGTATATCAACCAACCATCATAAATAGTGATTAAGGCGGATTTAAAATATTGCGATAGTCTTGACTTTTGATGTTACGTTTTCAAAAGTCAAATTGCACACACTTTGATTACAAATCATTGGTATGCTGGCCTTGCGTCATATTGTAAACCTGCCTTTATATTAGGATTATTACTTTTATTTGCCACTAGCATCATGTATGGTAAAGGTCGATCAGAGTTAGCAAAAACCTTCTTTGTCTCCTTTAGCCATTCCTCCAAGTTATCAAAACTAGAATAGTTAGTGATATCATATATGAGTAGAACAGCCTACAATATAAAACAACAAGAGAAGTACACATATTTCAATGCACAAAAGACTGAACATACATTAGCACCATATATGTAATTCTCAAGCATTTTCCCACCAACAGTTTGACCTCCAATGTCCCAAACTTGTAACGTAACCTGCACAGCACCTTTAACATGTAAAATAAAGAGAGGAGTACTCATAAGTTTTATTTTTTACATGATTTAAGTGTTTGTCACCTGGTAATTCTAGTCTTCTGAGGTAAAAATCAACTCCCAGGGTCTGGTCGTATTTCTTTGTGAAGTTATTTTGGGATATTCTAGTCGCTAGTGATGTCTTGCCAGTCGTACCATCTCCAAGTAGTACTATTTTGATTTGTTGACCTGCCTCTGAAGAGGCAGCCATTGTGTTTGAGGGCGTGCCACCAAACAATAATAAACACGCCCACCCAATTTAATAAACTATTCATTGATGTGCGCATGCGCACAAGTTTCACAAACCTCGTGTTTTGTGACTGAGGTCGAGAATTGAGAAAGAAAGGAACGAAAGGAAAGATGCCCACATATTTTCACAGGCCAGAGAACGCTCTTAATAGAGCAAGAGGTAGTAATTTTCAAAGTTTACTATTATTATTATTAATTTTTTTTCCTTAGAGTTTATTGATGTTGGTAAGAAGGAGTCTGCTGTGGAGGTCCTCAGTGATGTTATTCGAAGCAAGAAACACAGACAATGGAGTGAGACCCACGAGGGTATCATGCAGCTTTATCTTAAATTATGTACTGAACTTCAGCGGAGTCTCTCTGCTAAAGATGGTCTCTACCAGTATCGGAATATTTGCAAAGATACGAATCTAAACTCTTTTAAGGAAGTTATCGAGTATTTTTTGGATCTTGCAGAGGGTAAGGCCAGCTCCGCAAGAGAGGAATCAGCACAAACTGTCCTTGATATTGAGGACCTTGATGCCATTCAGACTCCAGAAAGGTTAATCTAATGTATAAGACATAATTATCTTTGGGTGCATGTAGCTGGGAATTTTGTGAATTAGTTAAATTTTGGTGTTAATTAGGCAAATTTTAGCCATGTGTCTCACTGATGTTTACAGTAATGGGTTTTATTTCTCTTTTCCTTGTCTCTAGTGTCCTCCTCAGTACAGTGAGCGGTGAAGATACACAAGATAGAACTGATCGTATTATGCTTATGCCTTGGGTCAAGTTTTTGTGGGAGTCGTTCCGTAATGTTCTCGAGCTTTTGAAAAACAATAGGCAGTTGGAGGCTATTTATGTACACGTAGCTAAGAGAGGTAATGATTACAAATTTACTTATAATTCACAAGTAATCTCCTGCTTTTTCTCTCTTTAGCATTTGCATTTTGCCTTGAGTACAAGAGAAGGACAGAATTTCACAAGTTGTGTGACATAGTAAGTTGTCTCCTGACAGCTGTTACTATAGTATATGCTACATATTCTCTTTTGTCCAGTTAAGGAATCATTTGTCTCAAATTGAAAATGCTGAGAGACAGTTGGCCCAAGATAAGCAACAGGCTAATCAGTATGCACAGAAATTGGACAGTGCAGAGACCATACAGTGCCTGGTTGATACAAGATTTGAACAGCTGGACAAAGCAATTGCTATTGATCTCTGGCAGGTACGCATTATTATTATTATTATTATTATTATTATTATTATTATTATTATTATTATTATTATTATTATTATTATTATACATGTACCCTGTTTTATTGTATTAGGAAGCCTTTAAAGCAATAGAGAGTATCAATTTCCTTATAAGTCGTCCTAAACAAAAAGCCAAGGCTAGCCTTCTTGAGAATTTTTATCAGAAACAAGCTTCAGTGTACTGGATGGCTAACAATAAGCTGTTCCATGCAGCTGCTCTCCACCGTCTGTTTGTGTTGCGTAAAGAACAAAAGAAGACTTTTTCATTGGGATCTGAAGAGGCACAGAAGTAAGTCTATTATGATATTTTATTATTTATTGTTGTTATTTAGGACTGCTACACAAGTTTTATTAGCTACATTGTCCGTACCCATTACTCCAATACTTAGTCCAATGGAGAAACTGTTGATTGATGATTCTACTGATCATGAAAAAGCTCAGAAATTGTCTGCTTTGTTGCGTATACCAACTCCACCCACACGTGCATCTTTATTGAATGATCTGGTAATTATTCTGTTTATATTATATTGATGTAAACTAATTCTATTAATTAATAGGCAGGGTTGGGTGTATTTCAATGTGTGTCACAAGAGATTAATCAGTTATACCAGTGTCTGGAATTTGATTTTAATCCTCTCTCCCTCTGTCGTAAAGTGAAGCCCCTTCTGGAAAGTCTCTCGGCTAATGAAGACACATCAGTGTATGTTGGGTCTTTGAGGGAAGTGACACTTGTGAGGTTTGTGAAACAGGTAAAGGAGAGAGTACAATTACTGGAAACTATATCTATTTTTGTTTCTTTTAAGATATCTCAAGTCTATCATAGCATTCCTTTGTCCCGTCTGGCGGAGTTATCTCTCATAGCCACACCAATGGAGCTTGAAAGGATTGTAGTAGAAACAGCACGTACCAATGACATTGAAGTAAGGATCCATTCAATGTCTGGGTGTTGTGTGACTGATTTTGTTAGGTTAAGATTGATCATCAGTCCAATTCACTGTGGTTTGGTAAAGACATAAGTTTAGTTCATCATGACAAGATACCTGAAGGACCAGTTATACAGGTTTGACATGTGGTATTTATAAGTTGTTCTATTTTTTCTTTTTTTATGTAGTCAATGCCTTCTGAAGTATTTGGACGTCATTTAACATTAATGGCGCAGGCTCTTCAGCAAGCAGCTTCTATTGTATTGTCACAAGATCTTGAGGTAAGTAACGATGGAGGGATTGTGTTATATAGCCATGCACTGTTAAGTATCCTTCTCTGTTGCAAGTGATGCTTTTTTGTCTCGTTCGTCTGAGTACCAACACTCAGTGCTGACTAGAGTTACATCTCATCACCCATTAATCTGATGCTTCAGTGAGAGGGATCATATGCTAGTCATGAGACCTCTTTGTATAATTATATAGTTTATTTAATGTATGTCATTCTCTTTCAGGAAGAGCACAAGAATAAACAGGCACAATTATTGAAGAGGTTTCAGGAAAACGAGTCTACAGAACACAGAGCATATCTAAAGAGGAAACAGGCCATTGAAGATCGTAAAGAGTTTTTAGAAAATATTCAGAAGAAAAAGGTAAAAAAATTTTAATCTATAGTACTAGAGGAGGGATTGGAAAGAAGCAAGTGATGCCTTTGGTCTTGTTCGTCTGAGTACCAACACTCAGTGCTGACTAGAGTTACATCTCATCACCCATTAACCTGATGCTTCTGATCACATTCACATGATAATCATGTAACCTGTGTCATTTTTAATGTATGTTATGTATACAGGAGCAGCAACTGAGGGAAGAAGAAGCCAAGAAAGAGATTGAGCTACGTGAACAACAAAAGAAGATACTGGACGAAGACATGAAGAAAGAGAATGAAGAAAAGAAGAGGAGGAATATTGAAGAAATGAAGAGGAAAATGGCCGAAGACAAATTGGAGACTCTGAAAAAGACTCCATTAGGAGCAAGAGCATTTGCTGATGTTACTGCAGCTGTAAGATAGTTGTCATAGTGACTGTAACCTCATTGGTTGGTTTGTAGGATATGAAGGATCTGGATGCTGATGAGATATTGTTGAAGCAACTACAACAGATGGATAAAGAGAGAAGAGATAAAGAAACTAAATTAAAAGGACAAGAAAAAAGAGTGAGACATTATTTTTTTCAAATTTTACCTGGCTTCTTGCTATTTTTTCAGTTTGATTACATGGAAAGGGCCAAGAGAATGGTTGAGATTCCACTGCTAGAGAAGCACTACCAGTCACAGATTGAAGAGGACAAGAAATTTCATGATGAATCTGAGGCCCAGAGGGTAAGGCTATTTTAAATTTATCTGCCTATTTTAATTTGTGTTTGTTTTATTGAAAGTAAAACTGGCTATATGTATGTAGTTGTAGTATGTACTTTATTTTGACTTATTCCTTTATAGATAAGTAAAGCTATAGAAGACCATGAAAAGGCATTGAAGCTTCAATCCAGACTTCAAAAGATGGAGGACGAGAGACTTGTGTTTAAGAAAATTGTTACAGACAAAAGAAAAGAAAAGCTAGCTGTAACTTATAATTTGTCTTGTGCTACATGTACATACATGGCTACATGTATTTTAGTTTTTTTATTTGCCGTGTGCTGTAATTGCATCAATAGTAGCTTTTTTCATTTTTTGATTAATTTGTAGCATTTATTCGTGTGCATGTGCTTTTTGAGACCTGTTTATTGTATTTTTAGGATGAACTTGCTGTTTTTGAGGCTGAAGTTGCAAAAGAAAGAGAAGCTAGACTTGCTAAAAGGAAAGAAGAGAGGAAGGAGAAACGCAAGGCAGAAGCTGAGCGTTTGAGAAAGGAGAAAGAAGAGAGAGAAGGTAAGAATATATCCCTACTACTCCTACCTATAATTTTGTCAATTCAATGTCTTTTGAAAATAGCTCGTGAGAAAGAAGAAAGAGAAAAGAAAAGGAAAGAGGAGGAAGATAATGACAAAGCAGAGAAACTAGAACAGCAACGACAGAAACAACTACAGAAAGAAAAGGAAGTTGAAGAAAAGATGCGTCTAAAGGAAGAAAAAGAGAGAGAAGAAAGACAAGCAGCAAGAGATGAGGAACGTCAAACGACTGAAGAAGGAAGCAGGAGGGAAGACAACTGGAGGAGATCAGAGACTGATAACTGGAGACAAAACGAACCATCACCTAGTATGAGGAGACGTGAACCAGATGAGAGGGGAAGGGGAGCTTATCGTCCACCTGGCGCTCGTAGAGAACTAGGAAGAGATGATGATTGGAGAGATGATAAGAGAGGACTGAGCCCTCGTAGAGATGATAGAAGGGGACCAAGTCCAACACGATCTAACTGGAGGGACGATCGAGGAGGAGGAGGAGGTGATTGGAGAAGAGGTGGTGATGATTATGATCGCTATGGAAGGAGAGGAGATAGAGGTGACGATAGGTATAGAGATGAAAGAAGGGAGAGGGATTCCAGGGATTCTTACAGTAGACCCAATATGAGGAGACGTGAGCCTGATGAAAGAGGAAGCAGCAGGGGAACTTATCGCCCACCTGATTCTCGTAGAGAACAGGGAAGAGATGAAGATTGGAGGGATGATAAGAGAGGATTGAGTCCACCACGTAGAGATGATAGAAGGGGACCAAGTCCAACACGATCTAACTGGAGGGACGATAGAGGAGGAGGAGGAGGTGAATGGAGAAGAGGTGGTGGCGGTGATGATTATGATCGTTATGGAAGGAGAGGTGATGATAGGAGGGATAGGGACTCTTACAGTAGAGGAGGAGATAGGGAGAGAGACTCTGAACGCTTTAGAGGAGACAGGGAGCCTGATCGCTACAGGGACAGGGGTGATTCTGATCGTTATCGTGGTGATAGGGAGGCTGGTAATGAGGAAGGCTGGGAGGAGGTACGATCATCATCTCGTCCAAGGAAACGTTAATTTAACTCATTGAATTTTTCTCCAAATTTTTGCTAATTTTGTAGGCCTTTTTTAAAAAATAACTTTTTGAGTCAAATTTTTGTTTGTTAATTATTTTGACCACACCTACATTAAAAATAGTTAATCTAAAACTACTAAAGATCATGTCTGTCTCTATCGAGGTCTCTCTTCGGGATCAATGTCTTATCTTTATTGTTGGTCATTTATTTGAATCTGATAAAGGAGAAGAAGGAATTTCTATTCGTCTTCTTGCTCTCCTTCCTCGTTTTATTCGCCGTCAGCTCCTGCTACTATTACCAGTCATTGATGTATGTAGACTAGAAAACACACCATTCACTCATGGTATCGCAATGGATGAGATATGGGAGACACTTTATAACAAAAAGTTTCCTATACGTGACAAAGAACAAGCTTTTTATGATGGTTTCTATTTCTACACTCCTACCGAATGGAAGAAAGAAAAGGAGCTCAGTTGCAATTGGAAGGAATCATATTTTTTGTCGTTATTTTTCTCTTTCTGTGATCGGAATTGGGATACTCACTGTGGCTGTGACTGTGGCTGTGACAAACCCGATCATTTTCCTACAGACTTGCTTTATGGTGTGTGCGACTATTATCCTCCTACTTATTTCTACAATTTCCTCTATGATGGCAGTGTCACTGTTTTTCATGGCATTAAGAGATACTCCAGGTGTTCTGCATTTCCTGAGCGATACACTACTGTTTATCAGAAAGGGTTCACACCTGAAATAATAATTGATACCCTAGTGGATGTCTGTAATGCGAAACTAAAGCATTTAACTGTGAGGTTTAGTGCAAGTGGTGTCTATATAGGATTAAAGGATTACAATTGTGTGAAGATCAACGATAAAGTTCGTCAGCAGAAATTATCACAGCTATTTAGTTTGTTACAGTCACTTGATTTTGGTGTAATGATCAATAAGCCAAATACAAAGATAGCAAAAACATTTTTAGACGATCTCATTCCTGGCTCAGTTAAGAGAGCTTTGTTAAGTTCGTTTTCTTTGTTTAATGAAGATTTAGAGTTCTTGCTGTCTTATTTCCTGAAACCTTCACATTGCCATTTGAAATGTCTTAAACTAGCTACATATAATTATCATCCACCGCCTTCTTTCCTTTTTGATGTGATAAAACATCAACAAGAGTTAGAGTCTCTTTATTGGAATATGAATATGGATATTGACAACCTGATTCTTCTGTGCATCACTGAAGATTTATTTTATCGTCCTGTTTTCAAGACTTTTACTTATATTGGTTCCGGAAATCAGAATGTAGTTTTTCCATTCATGAAAGCATTTTTTGCTTCGCCATATCTCGAGCTTCTGTCATTAAAATATGTTTCTGACATACATTTCCATCCTCTTCCAATCCCACTGACTATTCAATACAATGAGAAAAAGTCATGGAAACTCTCAAACTGTTCATTTCCTGATAGTTTCTTGTCTATTTTACCTCCACATCTTTTCCTGAAGTCACTTGAGTTGAAAGAAAGGTTTGATCCTGAAGGCGACAGTCGCCTTGTTACCCTTTTTTCAAGTCTTGAATGCATTGAAGTTGAAGTGTTTTCTATTTCCAGTTACATTGATGCTAATAATGCTCACATCATTTCTTCACTATTTAGCATCATTACTGCAAAATGCTGGAAGGTAAAGCTTGAAGTTTTTTGTCTTGATTATGACAAACAAGACTCAGTTTTACCCTTAGTAGATGCCTTATCTATCATCAAACCTGGTTGTCTTCATTACTTATGTCTTCAAGAGTCAAGCCTTCAACTGACTGAAGATGATACATTAGCTATTCTAGAAGTTCTATTTTGCTCCCTTGTTCCTACAGCAGATGCTTATTTTGAACTGGATATTTCAAGATTAAGTTACAATAAAGAGTTTGGTAAATCAATTCATGACAAATGGAAGGAATGCATGGCTGTATCACATCTGGGTGTCAAACCATTGAAGAAGATGATCTTATCACATGAGGCTGAGGCTACTGTTGATGCATTAATGAAAGAAATGGCTTCAGAGGTAGATTATCACTTTAAGGACTATAGTAATAAGATACTATTGTAGATCTAACTAAAATTATAATAATTATTATAGAGACTGTAGAAGAACTAAATGACCTTTACTGTTGCTCTTAATTGCATATGACAGTATACTATCTGACATTTAAAATTTAATGATTAAAGGAAAGTTTAAAATGTTTAGAAATTTTTAAAAGTATTTTGCATTTTAAAACCTCTAATTGAAGTAAATGTATTTTTTTACAATACAGTGGAACTTTCAAAAATAACAAAACTTGGGCACCATATTTTTAGTTGTCATTGAAAAGAAGTTTTTAAACATTACTGAAAATTTTTCGATAGAGGTTTGTAAAAGACAAAGTTGCACTATTGGAGGTCATCCCACAAAGTATTAAACAGAACTAAGTTGGGTTAATGGTTGTCATGAAAATGGATCTAGTACATACAAAGTTTGTTAAAATAGAGTGTATGCATATATACAGATTCTTTTATCATAAGGAACAATATAAAATTTTCTGGTACTGATTTATTAGGAGTAAAAGACTCAGTAGTTGTATTAGCTTTTAAGATATTTCATATTGCTATTATGAAAAGGATGCATTAGACATGGCCAAAACACTTTTATTACTTTACAAGTATTGTATTGTTGCTTAGATCTTACTGTGAAACTCATTAGCACAGTTGTTATTAGATTCATACTTATATCTCTCCCATACTTTTGTATTTACTACTCCTTCAATTTGTTGATAAAGATCTGCAGTGTCAATTATGCACCACTTGAAAATTCTATTAACTGAGTACCTTAAGTTCAGTAAAAGATATTCTGACGACATAATATGTAAAAGGATAAGAATTGTTTATTACCTTGTATAAGTTCTTTACCTTATTTTCTTAGTTGGTCCTATAATATGGTGTATACATGACTGTCTTGTAGCTAGCCACAGCATTTCTGCAAATTCAATTTTGCCCATTTAGCTCTACAGCTCGTTATTAATTTATTAATGACATTATCATTATTATCAATAATAATTATTTCACCATTATTTTTCTCAGTCAACTGTCAAACATAAAGGGTATTAATTGTTTCAATTGATGACTTTTTGCACTACATGCACACGTTCTTCTTGTAAAACTAATGTTCGTTTAATACTATAAGCTTCCTTTTGAGATGCGACTGGAAAGTCATTCTGAGAATGTTGATGATGACTGCTATGATATTGACAATGACGCTGATAATAACGACAGTGATGTTCTTGTATTTCAGGCTCATCACTATCATCACTGTCATCGCTAGATTTAGGTTCAGACTGTGTTGTTTGAAGAGAAAGACTTGCGAGTCTCTTTTTCCTTCTACTGTTCCTCACTTTTGACCCTAAAATGGCACACCTGAAAAAAAAGTATTATTTGAATGAGGCTTGGCAAAATAATATTAAAATTGATGCATGTATAGTATTTAACATACACAACAATGAGTAATACACCAGCCAGGACACAAAGTGATATGAAATAAGGATCGTTACGAAAATTAGGTTTATTCTGATCAGAATCCATTGTAGGCTGAACATTAGACTGGGTACTTTTACTAACTTGCTTCACTGTAGATGCGGTAGATCTAGTTTCAACAATACAAGCAACAGCAGCAATTTCATCAGTTGTATTAGCTAATTGCTTTGCAATATTTAGTGGATATAATACTTTATCACAATCATTCAGTGATGATTCCATTCCATTGCAAGAAACATTAGACAGAAATACAGCTCTCCTTTGCTTGCCATGTGTAACATCATGTCTACCTACTAATAGAAGAAAGTGTAATATCATAAACTATACTTAAACTGTTAGCTGCTCATACTTTTCTTATAACCAAGTTGATGGCAAATAACTAAAGAATTATCATTAGTCCAACTCTCACCAGAGATAACTCCCCAAATATTGTCAACACAGATTTGTACAATCCCTTCAAATTGATTATAGCCTGAGATTTTTGTATGTGCATGCAATGCATCATGTGATAATGTCACTTCCTTTACCTTCATAAAAAAGGAGGATTCTCTCTCTTTTCACTTTAGCATTGCAGTTACATGTATCTTACTAATAAGACCTGCATTTGACTCAAAAACTTCAATCCATCCAGTTAAAAAACTAATAAGCATGATTACCTGCTGCACAGTCAGCTACAGGTATATAGCAAAAGCTTGTCCTCTGTCTCAGATAGCTATACCACTCTTTCCTAACAAAGGTAAAGATATTGCATCTTTAAAATAAGTTCAGATCTTAGTCTTGCTCTTAGTATTTGTTTGTATACAATATGTATTCAAATTCCTAGTTATCTATAAAATGTGATACTGACATGAAGAAGTTTGCAACTCATGACAGTTTTACTAAGCAAAGAGCAAATGGTATTATGTTTATTAGTTTTTTAACTGGATACATTGAAGTTTTTGTGTCAATTGCAGGTATTGTTAGTGAGACAGCTGCTGCTTAGAAGATGGCATCCATCAGAATTTTCAGTTGATCCAACAGAAGAAGTTATTCTAGACACACATAGTCCCTTAGATCTTAAAAAGAAAGTGAATGTATATATGATAAAAATAATGCTGTGTGACTCTTTCCTTTAGCTTTTAGAGTTAAGTGGAGTTACTGTTGATGCCATTTCTGTTGCAACAGTTAGCCATTGACATTTTACTATCAGCCAGTTATTTTTCCTTTTTAAAGTATTTGAGATCATTTCCAGCTGAGATATTACGTCTTGATATTGCGAATGAGTTGCAATGGAATCAAGCATCACTGTATGATGCTGATGGAGATGTCATTTATTACAAGTACACTTTAATAAATTTGCTCTAGTACTATATACTGTTATTTTTAGAGACAATAGAGGAGAATTGAAGGAGATCACAACTGAAGAGAGAGCAGAAATTAGAATGACAGAAAACAAAAGGTCTGTTGCATAAGACCTATACTGCCGTAACCAATAAGTTGTCTTGCATTCTGCATATGGCTTTATGTGCATGTTCATCTTTAGGATTTATGTGTTACTGTATATGGTACATGTATTGGCTCGTTGTCATGAGTGCATGATAGAGACAAAGAGGATGAGGGTTGAGTACATTTAGTGGCAAAATGTGTATGTGTGGCTTGTAGGCTGTCTCCCCTCTTCAGCTGTTGGTGATTATTATTTTAGATTCAATTGTGGTTACATTATCTTTTTGTGCTTTTTAGTTTTATTATCATCATCATCATTATTATTATTATTGTTGTTGTGTAAAAAAATGATGTACATTTGATCAAATAAAAATGACTCGATGCCTATATCATTTTAGTAAAAGATGGACAACATTTTCAAAAGCGTATAACTCCAAAAATTAATGGCAAATTGGCCCAAACTTTCTGCATAGTATAAGTACATCAATATATAAACAAATGTAATGAAAATTGGGGGTAATTAATTTATGAGCCATTTAAAAAAACCACGGGCAATGTACAGGAATTTTTTCAGATACTGGCCCATTTTTTTAAATTGTCATAACTCGAACAATTTAAGTTGGAATCTGCTCAAACCATCTGTATGTCTTAAGTACATCAATCAATATGTATTACAAAATGTATTAAAAATTAGGGGTGATTTTTGAGCCATTTTTTGGGAAAAAACATGGGCTTTTGAACATAATTTTGAAACATCATGACCATGGACCATGATGTTTTGAAATACTAATTAATTATACTAGAAACAATGTAAAACATTCAAGGGCT
>NW_003546268.1:221187-224601 GCF_000090795.2 Amphimedon queenslandica | reverse complement strand
TATCAATCAGGATCAGCCTTGATACATTCCTGTATCATGAATTTTAGGCAGCCAGTAAAACAATGAGTCTAGTATGATACAATCATGATAACCATCCATGATACAACCATGCTGGAGTAAGGCCCTGGTTCAGCCAGAGCAACAAACATGATTCAACATTGATGCCAGTCAGGGCTGTAACCGGCTGTATCAAAATAGACATCAGGCTTGAATTATTATTGATTTTGGCCTGTATCAGAGATGACAAAGTAACCGGCGGGGCGGAGCTGATCACTGATCAGCTGATCAGCTCAATCCATCGTGCACGTGGGCGGCTGACTTAGTTCGTGTCCTGGATGGACTCGAGACTAGATGGACTCCTGGCAGACCGTCTTCATGTTGGAGAAGAAGCTGAGAGCTGCCCAAGAAGAGAAAGAGCAGTTGAAACTTCTGGCGGAGAGTAGAGCTGGAAGTAGATTAGCGGAAGAAAGGGAAGCTCTGAAAAAAAGATCTGACGTCGCAGAAGGAGAGCGATAGAAAGCGGATCGAGGAGCTCCACTGAAACGGCAGTGTCTGAGCTACGAAGGAAACTGCTCGAGAAAGAGCTACAGTGGCTGCAGGCATTTGAGCTAGAGAAACAGAAGTGGGAGACCAGAGAAGCTAGGTGGCTTAAAGAGAAGAGCGAGCTGGAGGCGAAGCTAGAAACCTGAGCAATTGGCATATCTCTGGCTCCTCTCCGAGACAGGGACCGAGGAAGCGGTAGAAGGATCTGTCTTCCCCATTCATAATGCTCAACGGTTACTAGTGCTGCCGCCCTACAGACAAGTATGTTTGATCAGAGGAGACAAGGTTCGAACGAGTCAGTTGATGAGTATGCTCACTGAGGAGAGGAAGCATATCCCCCGGCCTATCATGGGGACTCCAGAAGCAGAATTATTACACACCCAAGAGTTACCATCCTTGATTTATTAATGTTGGTCACCAGTGATGATTCAGTTGATGAGTATGCTCAGGAGAGGAAGCATATCCCCCGGCCTATCATGGGACTCCAGAAGCAGAATTATTACATACCCAAGAGTTACCGTGCTTGATTCATTAATGTTGGTCATCAGTGATGTGAGACTGGTTCTATATCAAATCTGAAATGACAGCCATCGATACTGATTCTTATCTGTTATTTTTGCAGGTATCGGAACTGTTGCCAGTACTGATGTAACCCGATCTTATCATAGCTGATACAGTAATGGTTGGCCATCAGCACTGATCCAAGCTGTCATCAGTATTGAATCAGGCAAGTAAAGCTAGAAAAATGGCCCCATCTGACTGGCAGTGCACTGTTGATCTCTTATTGCCATTGTTAAGACTAATCAAGTGAATATTGTTATCGTTAGCGGGTCATGCCTGACACTGGATGTTGGTCGTGACTGATTCATCGGTATCGGAGCAGGACATTGCCCCAAATCCTCAGTCCAGTATAGTCTATCAGCTATGACTCGGGCCTGAATCAGGACTGGTCCATGTTTCAACTCTTGGGGCGTGTAGGGAAGAGTGTTCTGTCTCATCAATTTGTTGCAGGTTTGGAGTCTGAATTTCATGAGAAGCTGACTGGGGTAGAAGGGAACTTCGAGGAGTTGGTGTGTAAGGCTCACTTTGAAGAAGCAAAGTGGAAGGAGACAAATCTTGGACGGAAGAGAAACCAAGGGGAAAAGAAGCCTCTAAGGAAGCCTAGTGATGACTCTGAAGAGAAACCGAAGAGAAATAAAGGGGGCTACAAGTACCATTGATGTGGCAGTACACAACACTTTATTCGTGACTATCCATTCAGAGGACAGGGAGCAACAAAAGAAGCCAGAGGTGCTGAGAGTGAGGATTCTGACGAATATGGAAAACATGTGGCTCAACTCCGTGTCAGTCTGGGAGAGAGCTTCAGAGGTCTTGAGACTAGACCTTGAGGATCACTTTGAAAGATTGACGTCATGATTACACCAAACTGGAAGCGCGGGCTCAAAATGATCTGATCCGAGGCTGTAAAAGAGCTGCACCTCAGTTTTCAGTCATTTTTCTCGTGTTATTTGGCACCAAAAGGTATGGAACTCTCTGGGCCATGTTCTGTCTCTCTCTCCCCTCTCTCCCACTCTTCTCTCTCTCACTACTCTTTTCCACCTATTTATTGTCAATTACCTTTCTATTTTTTTCAAAGGTCACCTCTCCCTAGCTACAACACTTTTGTCTAAGTGCCCTTCACTCCTACAATGGCTCCTGTGATTACTAAACCCTCTACTCACACTCCAAAGGTAAGCAAACATTATGCTACATAACCTGGTTCACCTTTAGGTTTCCTACACATGTTCAAAGTTCCTGCCATTGTAATGACTCCATTTAACGCGTGCCATCCATTGTAGAAGCTTGGGAGACCCTCCAGTTCATACAGTACTACAAAGTACTCAGTTTCTCCTACTTGTTAATATTTCATCTTCCTTTGTTTCTATTAGGTGAGACATGCTGTCTGGAACATGATGTGCTCCACTGGCTTCATTTGGCTCCTGAACACATTTTGTGTCCTCTGGTTGGAGTCTTATTTTGGAGATGGTAGGTTCATTACATGTACTATAATCTTGCTATGTCATCACGACAAGACTATAATTTCTCACCCTATGCCTCCCTTGCATGATTAATATTGTGTTATGTTTGTGCATATCTCACTTAATGCATTTACGTTTGCTTTTGACATATTTCTTCCCTAATTAAGATTGGTTTAGAACTTGCTCTTTGTATGTCTGTGAATATTAAGATTCAAATTAAATTCAATTTTAAAATAAAATCCAATTTTAAATTTACAAGTTGTTTGTCCTAAAGTTATGATAAGATCGTGTTAACTTGTATTCCTTTTCTATTGATTAGGAGAGACAAGTATAATCTGCCCTGCTAACTGTGATGGCCAGTCAAGATCACTGGACAATCATATTGGTTTTCTTGGAGACACAAATCTCACATGGGAGGATGTCACATGGATAACGCAGCTGTCTGCTGGTTTCTCTAATGAATTTGATGCCGTCCTCAGCTCTCGAATCGCTTTGCAGTCTGGCCCTGTGCAGTACCTTTGGATCATGGCCATCATTATAGATACCAGCTAAGTAATAAATCAGAAGCCCATCCTTCTCTGTTTTTTTCATGGGCTCCTGAATAGTTGTACTATGCATCATACATCCCTTTGCATGTGTACATGTAGTCCCGTTCTTTCAAATAAAATTTGAGAGTTTGAGAATACACCATTATACATAATATTGTACAAGTGAGTGGTGACCCTTTACATTAGTTACTACTCAGTGATATTTTACGATTCCTATATCTGTCATTGCTTGATGCTTCTTCCTTTAGCTTTGGTTCTTCTCTACTTACTGATTCGACAAATGTCCGATCAGGAAGTAACCAAAT
>NW_003546268.1:215538-218562 GCF_000090795.2 Amphimedon queenslandica | reverse complement strand
GCTTGAGTGTGAGTGTGCATTGTTACTACCACAATTTGTTTCATAATTTGAAAATAGTACACCATGTTCTTAATAATTATACATGTTTCTTATATAAGTGACACAATTCATACATGCTCCTCATACAGGTGACCCAAATTTACACATGTTCCTCATACACATTTTGTTAGATTTTAACAGTCCTAAACATGACCCTAAACTGTTTCTAAGTTTAGCTAATGTTCATATGCTAATTATTGCATATGTAAATCTATAATACTATTATTACGTTTTGGTATGCTTGGCATGTCACGCTTCATAGTCACGTAGTGTAAAATTGTAACGTCTTGCGGTGTCTACTTTTGCTTTCTCTCAACTGTATTAGTCATCATTGGATCACTCTATCTGCTTTTCAAAGCATGCAAGAAGGAAGACCTATTTTGTAATCATTGGGGTAGCTACTGTTTGTCACTATTGATCATAGGGTGAGAGGTTATCAATCAAGAACAAATTTAGTGTCTATGAACAGCTCATCAGAAAGACATCAGGCTCTAATCAAGGAGGTGGTTGCTGTGGACACAGGACTTACCACTATTGTCATATCATGCATCACTACTCTACACTTCTCCTGTCAGTTTACAATCGGATCATTTCTCTATTGTTAGCTGTCTTCCGGTGGGGAGAGGAGAAAGGAGAGGAACAGAGGAACTGGAGGGAGAGAACATATCATAGCTGCTTTGGATTCAATGAATACATGAGCATATTTTTTCACTGTATGGGTTGAGCTACCCTTTTTTTACAGTGACCTGCTTTTAGTCCCGATCATGTGAGAGGGAAGGGGAGGGTCAGCGGAGGGGAAAGGGTCTCATCCAGGAGTGTGGGAGAAAGGAATCCCCCTTTTGGTTCAGATTGAGGCACCCAGTATTTCATGCTTGGAAGCCTCTCTTCTTCTCTTTCCTTTTTGTGTGTTATGGACTCGAAGCAGAAGAAAGGATCAGACTTTTCTTTTTCTTTTTTTTTCTCGATCCTTTAATTACCACTATTGTCATATCATGCATCACTACTCTACACTTCTCCTGTCAGTTTACAATTGGATCATTCCTCTGTAACTAGTTTTCTTCCAGTGGGGAGAGGAGAAAGAGAGGAACAAAGCCTATTCACAGTGGGTGGATTGGGAAGGTCTGTGATGAGGGTTGTTAATGGACCTGGGCACTTAAGTCTCATTCTCTTTCTCAATACTGTGACAGCATTGGGCTTAAGCTCATTTGTTTATAGTGTTTGCCTTTGAAAATAAGTCAATAGCTCTCATTGTAGGCTTATAATTAACATAACATTGAATTTACGTGCACGTGATCGGAAATTTTGATACAAATGACGCTTTAAAGTTGACACAATATTATAGTGAAATTTCAATTCTGCATTGCATTTTATAGCAAGTGTTTGTTATTTTATAGCCAACACAAGTTATTTCATAATTATTATTATTGTGTATTATTAGTACTATAAATATGAACATCGTGGTAGATTGTTAATTAGATTACTCTTATTATGTTAAGGTTGTAGAGGTTATAATAATAGACAAGGGTCATATACAGTAATATGGTAGGAAGCAATAGTAATAGATTATTAGTTAATGGCATGGTATTTGGTATTTAGTATTAAGTTAAGTTGTCTTATGTTGTGTGGTCATACAGCATAAGTTGTAGGTAGGTAATGTTATGGTATTAAGAGAGGAATGTACTTTGTGTAGCAATGAGGTTAGTATGGTATAGGTACATGATATGGTTTTTATTGTGTCATATTAAGGTTCATAAGTGATAAGTCAGTGTAGGCAATGAAGGATAAGAACATAGCCACTTATATAGCAAGGTTAATATATGATGTAGGTAACATTAATGGTTATACATAGGTAATAGTATAGTATTAAGATATTATACTGGTATAGCAGAATTAATACAATGTATCGTGTTGGTATCATTGTGTCATATTAAGGATTGATCATAATGATATAAGTTGTATGCATAGGAATGGTATGCTATTAAGATAAAAAAATGTACTTATATATAGCAAGGTTAATAATTATAGTATAGGTCTATGATTTGGTTTTCATCAAATGGTTTTGGTATATGTAAAAGGTCATAGGTTATATAAGTAACTGCAGTGTGGAGATATCTCACTATTCAAGTATTTTCTCAACATGTACTGTTTTGCTATTATTGGTGTGTTTATATAATATTGGTTGTCCCTTACTGCTTCTGTATGTATGTACATGTACCAGTGCCCATATTTCATATTCTTGTTTTTAATATGTTAGTGTCTGCATGTACATGTGTGCATGATAGTATATTATTATGTTTTTGTTCGTATTTGTACACGTGTCCTCACGTAGCGTAAAACCACAACATCTCCTGGTCTCCAGTCTTGCTTTCTCTGGACAATGTTTGTCATCACTGGATCACTCCACCAGCTTGCAAGAAAACTTCAATCTATTTTGGTATTTTCAATCATATCAAAGTATCGTTTGTTACCATGCATCATGAATTAATTCAGTACCTTGTGAGAGCTAGTGTATCAATCAAGAACATTCCATATGATTTACTAATGGCTCTTTGGAAGGACATCAGCTAACAAGGAGGTTGTCACTGATGTGGAACAGCTATAGTACTTTCCACTGCTATCATAGCATTGAGGCTGAAGCATCCAGCACTAATCTACAGTTTACAATATTGGATCTTCATCTAATACTAGCATTCTGAGAGGAGGAAGGAGAAGAACTGATAGACTACCAGAGGAGGAGAGGAGAACATATCCGAGCTGTTTTGGATTAAATGAAGACATGAGCATATTTTTTCACTATATGGGTGGAGCTACCCTTTTCTACAGTGACTTGCTTTTAGTCCCGATCATGTGAGAGGGAAGGGGAGGGTCAGCGGAGGGGAGAGGGTTTCGCCCAGGAGTGTGGGAGAAGTTGTGTCCCCCTTTTGGGTCGGATCGAGGCACCCAGTATCTCATGCTTGGAACCCTCTCTTCTCCTCTTTCACTCTC
>NW_003546268.1:199307-213630 GCF_000090795.2 Amphimedon queenslandica | reverse complement strand
ACTATTATTACGTTTTGGTATGCTTGGCGTGTCACGCTTCATAGTCACGTAGTGTAAAATTGTAACGTCTTGCGGTGTCTACTTTTGCTTTCTCTCAACTGTATTAGTCATCATTGGATCACTCCATCTGCTTTTCAAAGCATGCAAGAAGGAAGACCTATTTTGTAATCATTGGGGTAGCTACTGTTTGTCACTATATTGATCATATTTTGAGAGGTTTATCAATCAAGAACAGATTTACTGTCTATGAACAGCTCATCAGAAAGACATCAGGCTCTAATCAAGGAGGTGGTTGCTGTGGACACAGGACTTACCACTATTGTCATATCATGCATCACTACTCTACACTTCTCCTGTCAGTTTAGGTCACTCCAATTAAATTCATAGTTTCTCCTTACACGTGCGGGACTGATGCGGGCGTGCGGTAAATTAATTTTGATTAAAGTAATAATAAAGTTTCAACAAAGTAGACTCTATACCTGATTCCTTGTTCATCAATAAGCTAGAGAGCAGTGAAGAGCCCAGTTATTCTTCAAAAAGAGTGAAAAGAACCTCAAAAGACTCGTATGTTTACGTTATTATTATTTTTAATATTTTAATTGAATAATTTAAATATCGGCACAGGCGAGCGGGCGGCAAGGAGAAACTACAAATTTAGTTGGAGTGGCCTTACAATCGGATCATTTCTCTATTACTAGCTGTCTTCCAGTAGGGAAAGGAGGAAGGAGAGGAAAAATGGAATATAGGGAGAAAAGAACATATCCTGGATTCAATGAAGACATGAGCATATTTTTTCACTGTATGGGTGGAGCTACCCTTTTCTACAGTGACCTGCTTTTAGTCCCGATCATGTGAGAGGGAAGGGGAGGGTCAGCGGAGGGGAGAGGGTTTCGCCCAGGAGTGTGGGAGAAAGGAGTTCCCCTTTTGGATCGGATCGAGGCTCCCAGTATTTCATGCTTGGAACCCTCTCTTCTTCTCTTTCACTTTCTTTTCTTTTTTGTGATATGGACTCTAAGCAGAAGAAAGGATCAGACTTTTCTTTTTGTTTTTTTGTCTTGATCCTTTATCTATACTTAAAAGCAGGCAAACACTATGCAGTTGAGCTAAGCCAGGTTACGGTGGGTAGATTGGTGAGGTTTGTGATGCAGGTAGTTTGATGAACCTGGGCACTAGCTTCCTAATTCTCATTCTGATCTCTTTCTCGATCCTGTGGCTTTGACTGAAGATCGATTGTTAAGTGTTTGCCTCAGGTTTCAAAATAAGTCAATAGCTCTCATTGTAGGTTTATGATCAACTTAACGTTAAAATTACATGTGCATGATCTGACATTTTGATGCAAATAATGCTTTAAGTTGACACGATATTAGCGAAATTTTAATTTTACGTTGCATTTTGTGACATATGTTTCTATTGTTATTTTGTAAGATGCACAATTAATTCTTAATTAAATAATTATTCTTGATAATTTGCACATTGTGTAGTAGATTGTGTATATTAAAACTACTCATTATGTTGAGGTTTTAGAGGTTACAATATTTAGACAGTAATGATAGGAAGCAGTAATAGGTCATTAGATAATGGTACAGTATTAAGATTACTTGTCTTACATTGTGTATACAATATAAGTTGTAGGTATAGGTAATATGGTATGATATTAAGATAGAAATGTATTTGTATAGCAAGGTTAATATGGTATAGGTATCATTGTGTCATATTGAGGTTCATAGGTTAATAAGTTAATGTAGGTATGAATATAATGGTATGGTGTTATAAGATGAGAATGTACTTTTATAGCAAGGTTGTTATGGTATGCATGTACACATAGATATCATTCTGTCATTTAAAGGTCATAGGTAGTAGTAGAACTAGAAATTAGAAGGGCACTGAGAACTAGAAATTAGAAGGGCACTGTTTATATAGTGTAGGTAGTAGTAGAAATTAAGAAACATGTAGTGTTAGTATACAGGTTACAGGTATATAGTGTAGTGTAGGTATAATAAATAATCATAGGAAACATGTAGTTATACCTAGGATATGGGTTATGTGTGGAAGTTAGAAGATAGTTATAGGTATAGTGTAGGTATTTTATAGTAGAAATTAGGAGGTAGTTATAGTTTAGAAATTAGGAAACAGGTAGTTATAGGATACAGGTTATATAGTGTAGGTATAGGTTATAGATCTAGGTTCTATGATTTATTATTATTTTATTATTATCGTTTATAATTATTTGTTATTTTTATGATTTATTATTATTTATTATTATTATTTTTACAACCTGGGGCCTCAGCAAGAGTGTTGGGCCTCAGGTTATTTTTATTTTTGGGCAGCAATGTAGTGCCGCCTCCACGTGGCGCTCCTGGGATCACTAGTGGCTATACTACTGCTAGTGATGCTAAGAGCACTACATACAAGAAGAATAACAATACTAACAGTAAGTTTGTGTAAGAAATTTAATATTATTATTGATAGGTTCAAGCTGAAATAAAAATGAAATGTCAAGTGGATTGATGCTCAAGACTGAAGCTAGAGATTTATATACTAGTTTTAATTTTTTTTTTTGAAGAATAGTTCTTTTAAAATTTTGATTGCATGCATTTTTAGCAATTTGAACTGTCGTTGCCAGTTCTACAACTACTGCTGTGCAGCACTGCTAAATGAGCCACCAACACATGCACACATCTTTTTATAATGAATGTACAAAATATTATGTTGTGTAGAAATTCTAATTCAAATTTTAATTTTTAAGGTTCCAAATTTATGTCAAGATGTGCATGTATCTATATATAATAAACAAAAAAAAAATTTCTATTAAATAAGAAAAAGTAGGGTTGTCAAAAAATAAAAGAAACAAAATTAATAATAAACGTTAATTAATAAAAAATAATAATTCATAAAAATAGTACTAAGATTTCAAACCCTACTTTGCAGAAAATGATAATAGGCAGAAATAGAATTTTAATAATAATTATACTTTTGTACCTATTGATTACTCAACGACATTTCTATGATGTAAATTAATTATCTTGTTAGATATAAATTAAACTTTTCAGCTAGTATTGATTGAATAAATTACTGTCATGACAATTAAAACATCTAAATTATAGATAATTATTTGGCTATTGCATTTTTTAATGTTTTTGATTCAGTACAATATCTAAAAATTAAAATATTAAAGTATAAGAATTGTAATTGGACTCGCCACAGTTGTGTAGGCTGGAACTAAGCAGTTTGCTTATCATTCTTTCATTAAATTTTATCATTTTAAAGGAAACAATACTCATTCATAAAATTCTGCAAAGTAGGGTTTGAAATCTTTGTACTATTTTTATGAATTATTATTTTTTATTAATTAACATTTATTATTATTAATTGAGCTATTAATTATTAATATGGTTGAACTCAACCCCCTTGTTTCTTTTATTTTTTGACCCTACTTTTTCTTATTTACTGAATAGAAATTTTTTTATTTACTTGTTTCCGTACTTTTTATTAAATTTTATTACTTAATAATCCTTTTTATTGATAATTATAATTTTTGCCTTAGGTATCAGTTCATTAATGGAAGAAAAGAATTTTGAAATAAGAACCATAAGAAGACCTACCGCATTATAAACAGTTTTTGAATTTTTGAATCATTAATTATATTCATATCCTAACTCATAATTATTAATCATTAGTTGTCATTACTAAGATCTATGTCCGGTTCTGAAACTATTTAAGTTTACATTCAGCTTCAGTTGCCACTTTCCCGCTCACAGCTCTCAAACTTTTCCGCAGTTTTGCTTTGCAACCTAAGTTTTGTGAAAAAGCAGCAAGTCAGTTCAGTTACAAACTTACATTAGCTATTATTATGTTTTCTTATAGTTTATGGATTATGATGAGCATCATGGAGTTCCTCCTCCACCACCACCAGTAGTAGTCAGGCGGGAAGGGTCAGGCCCCGCCTGACTACACCAGTAGTTAAGTTAAGTTGGAGGGCCTCCGCCACCACCTCCCGCCGGAGGCCCGCCACCACCACCACCACCAGATGATGGTCTTCCTCCACCACCTCCAGTAGCTGGAGGTCCTCCACTGATGGCTGGAAGTCCACCACCAGTGGATGGAGGTCCTCTGCCACTTCGCCCTGCTGCTCCAGCACTTCATCCAGCTGGAGGCCATCTTGATGTTGCTGCTCTGCAAAGGCAGTTCATCATATGGCAGTTACGCCAAATCAATCGAGAAATTGTAAGATTATTTTAGTTATGATCTGCAGTTTGTATAGATACCAATTAACCACCTTTCTATTCCATTTTACTGTAGTACAACAATCTTCCGAGAGCCAGACCAAGAGGCAGGGGCAGGGGCAGGAGGAACAGTAACAATAATGCAACAAAGAACTATAACTTTTATTAGATTATTATATAATACGTACATGTAAAAAGTTAACTTTTCTTAAATTTAAAACTTATAATAAAAGTCAAATATTTTTAAGCATAAAGCCAAAACAGAAATTATAATAGCAATGCTTAAAATTAGTGTTTGTTCAACAACGCAAAACAATTCAATACTTGAGCTTCAATCTTCCTACAATACAAATACATGTGATATACATTACTTAATTATATTAACGAGTAAAGAAAATACATACCATGGCCATAGTTAATCAGATAATCAATATTAATAATCAAAAAGAATTATAGCCTTGGATCATGATCTATAACACAATAATAAAAAACTATGGAATCTCACAATATTCTATCTTACTATGTATTCAATTGCTAAGACTATGACAATATGAAACCTGTGCAGCTGGAAACTGGCGCCTTATCCAGTGTGAAAGCACCACTGATCAAAGAGCTACAACAAAACATGATGTTACAACAATGATTATTTATTAGAAATTAATTTAGTCACCACAAACGAAATCAGACAATAGCCTTAGACATTTACCATGCTATGAAAGTATTACATTACACCTTATTGCAGAATCATTAAATCATTTGCAGTTGAAAATACTTAAAGCAAAGTAAGAAAGAAACATCATCAACAGCAAGCAATGTAAACACACAGGCTATATATGCTATACTAAATATGTACATGTATATGCATGATATAACTTATGTTTGTCACGAACTTACATTACAAACCACTATAAAGATACATCTGCTCACAAAGAGGAATAACCCTTCACCTTTTAAATCTCTTTCCAAGTCTCACCACATTGAAGTCCTTGTGTAAAATATGTACCTGTGTAAATTATGAATGTGAAATTATACATTATGTACTAACAAATTGACAGTAGCATACATGCATTTATCAACAATTAATATACATATAAGACATGTATAGCTCCACAATGCATATTAAGCTATGATTGACTCATACAAGTATATGTACATACACAGTACATGTAATTTATACATACACCGTTCAATTTGATGACTCATGCCATCCTGAATTAAGTTTCTTTTACGAGACCTGCATTGTGCAAATACACATTAATAGACCACATGAATACATTCCAATGTGCAGACAATTATTTTTGTATTGTTAATGAGAACATGCATGCACACAACAAAAGATGCATTGGCAAGCATTCATTTATATTGAGTAAAGAAAGTACTTACTGTGGCCATAATTAATGATATAATCATCAAACAAATATAAAGTATGTAACCTAGAATCATAACCTATACCAAAATACATAAGACATCTCACAATAATCTCCACCTTACTACATATTCCATTGCTAAGACTATTATACAGTAATATAAAACCTATACATATGTAAACTGGCACCTCCTACCGCGTGATACAACTACTAATCAAGGAGCTGCAACGAAACATTAAGTTACATTTAATAAATAAATTAATTTAGTTACAACAATCTAAATACAGAATTGCCTTTCATTATATTGCACATTCCAATATCAAGCAAAGGTATTGCTGAATCAGCAAATCATTCCCAGCTGTAATTACCTGTAAAGCATATAGTAATAGAAACATATCAAAAGTAAGCAATGTAAACTCACAGGCTAATAATAACAATAGCACAAACAGTAATGGTAAACAAACTTTATTATTAATCACATCAAACCTCACTCTTTAACACCACATTGTAGTCCTTGTGCCAAGCAAGTACCTGTGAAAAGTATGAATGTGACATACTAACTAATAATGATAATGGTAGCATCTACAATATTTCCGATTGGATCATACATGTATGTGCATGCATGTATTTTAGACATAATATTGCTTACTAATGCTATCCTCAGTTAAGATACTTTCATGACCTGCTTAATATAAAATAACACTGTGTACATGAAGGATTTCCAATGTGCAAACAATATTTTTATGTTAATGAGAACATGCACATGTTACAACAATCATCAATAAAAGATGCGCAACATCAGCTGGCAAGCATTTAATATGCGCACAGCATTGATGGCAGCATCATTCAAATGCGCAACATCAGCCGGCAAGCATTAACTTAATAATGCGCACAGCATTGATGGCAGTATTATGCGCAACATCAGCTGGCAAGCATTTACATATATGTAATGCGCACAGCATTGATGGCAGCATTAACATGCATGATGATCATTAATATGTGTACAGAATCACTGCTTGAATAATACTACATGTATAATAACAACTTTAATTTTACTCGAAAATTTTTCTTGTCCTTCAAAATTTTTTCAGCAGCGCCCAGATCCATAAGCACCTGTTATTTGTAATAAACATGTAGTACAAGCCACAAACAAGATCCAGATTTGATAATGACTGCTTCCTCCCTTCCTAACCCTCTGTCCTAAATAAATGATAGTCACACAAATTTGAATCAATGCTAAACTCTAATGAACAGTAAACCTCTTTCACACCCTCTCCCTGTCCATTATAGCAACAAGTACTCAATATTCACTGTTATACATTGATTAATCTCACATCCTGAATGCAGTTTGATCCCTTGATACTGCACCAATGGTTTTCACACTCACACATCATTCACATTGCACATGCAGTGAAATATAAGTCACATTAAACAACCAATGTTTTTAAGATGATGGACCTCCCATTCACCATACCCACTTCCATTATCAATCAATGCTTAAGAAATATTAATAGACTTAACTGCTTGGAAATGATTAGTACCAACATGCTTCAAATACAAAGCAGGTGTATTAGTATCACAAGGAATGCCATATAAAGTTTGGGTTCCATATCTAGCCCAGCCAACAAAAGTAGGAGTTAGTGAATATGAATATATGGTTGTACCTAATATTGCAGTTAGTGTAATAACCTCTGTGTCAGTGGCCCACACACAAATTCTATACATTTTGGACTTATTTATGTAATCATATATGCTTGAATATCTGGTTGCACTTAATGTACACTATTAAACAATTCTTCTTCAAAGTTTGGCATATTACTAACAATTGCTTTACATAATTCGTAATGCTGAGAAATTGACCCAGTGATGAGATATGAAAGGGCATAAAATAAACAGTTCCCATCACCAGGGACATCAAGAGTACTATTAGGAACTCTTTCATCTGACAATGGTGTTGTTGGACTACCAGGTAAGATTCTAGCAGCTGTGACAAATTTGAGATTTAAAATCTCACACCACCTTCTTTGATATTCTTCATTACCAGGGTAATAAACATAATCCCATTGTCTCCTTCTCACAATATCTGGGTTGGGAGGCTCTTCATAAGTAAAGATGACATCATCATCTTTTTTTGGATTACTTGTCTTTAATTTAATGCTTGAGAGTTTTATAGATACAATCAGACTACTACTACAATGGTCATTTCTTACAACACACTTGGTTTTATCATCTTTTGGTTTACATTTAATGTTTGAGAGTTTTATAGATACAATGAGACTACTACAACTATCATCATCTTTGACATTAAATTTGATTTTTAGGTCTTCCAAATTAATTGAAACAATTAATTTATCATCTTTTTTTGAACGAGGCAATACCAAAGCAGTATTATCAGTACTACTGTTTACATCAACTTTTCTTTTTTGGGGGCAAGGCTCATTTAAAGCATTATCGTCACAAATTTTACTCTTTTTGGGGCGATTAGACTTTTGTAAATCAGTACTCTTACGTTTCTTGCTACTAACGGTACTGTTACTAGTACTTTGTACATGACTTACAGACACCTTGGCATTCTTACTACAAGGTTCACCATCATCAATTATACCAGTCACTTGAATCTTTCTCTTCTTTCCTTTACTTTTCTTGATTTGAGGTAAGTCTTTTCGAAATTTACTTCTGAGGCGGTTAATTTCGTTAATGCACGGATTACTAACTTTAACAGAGAGAGGATCAAATGATAATAAATGTAATCCATTTAATGTGCATACACGAGACAATGCAACATATGCCATACCATCCCCAAAAACATCAGTCGATAAATCAATAATGGCTGTATCTAGTGGGAGGCCTTGACATTTATGTATAGTAATAGCATAAGAAAGTATAAGGGGAAACTGTTTCCTATGTATATACAAATTCTTAGATAGCATAAATCTAGATGTAACCCTTTCTATGTCACAAGGTACATCAATATGACCTTAAATACGTGACTCTTAAGCGTATCAATAGTTTCATCAGTCAGACAGCCATGCCTAACAGAATCAAGCATCTTAGAGAAAGTTTCGTCTCCTTTTTGTCGCTCATTGATTGTTAGTTCATCATATTCTACTGTTTCTTTCCATATGTTAACTGCATTTGCTGCTCCAAGTCTATTTTTTACTAGTTTGTTGCTAATTTTTTAAAATATTGGTCTACCATTAACTGGTGGCAATTGTAAGAGGTCACCTACAAATAAAATATTTTTGGATCCAAACCATTCATCAGTTCCAAATATATCTTCTAAGCGCATGTGTAAGTATGCTAGATTTAGATTGGATACCATAAATACCTCGTCTACTATTATAATTTTTAAATTTTTAAGTGTCATTTTTATCCTTTTCTGAGCTTCTTTATTCAAAGCCCAATATCCAGCTGTCTTTCCCTCATGCTCTATCGGTAGCTGAAATAATCTATGTATTGTTAGTCCACCTACATTAAATGCAGCTATACCTGTTGGTGCTACAATAGCACACATAATTTCACCACTTTTTGGATGCCATATGTCATCCACTAGGCATTTTATTGCCTCTATTAAAAACGATTTACCAGTTCCACCTACACCACTAATAAACATCCTTAGCAGTTTGATATTATCTAATCTAAGTAGTCTTGAAGACTCATTCTCTAATAAGTCTTCACGTTCTTTTTGACTTATAAGATGGCTCTTAATTTTATCAAAAATTCTTTTTTGATCTACATTAAGCATTGTCTCTCTTTGCTCTAATGTTAAATTAGGTACATTTATATGCATGTCAGCAATATCAGCTACTGCTTCCATTATTTCACCCAGTAATTGAGGCTCATCATCTTCCTTGTTATCAGGAAGTTCTTCTTCAGTGAAACCGGCTTTATTTCTTGCATCGACTATTTTCTTCCAATTACGTTCAGCTTCTAATAATTTCTGCAGTTTGTTGAAATGATCTCAATGCCACGTATAGATGCCTCTCTGTGACGCCTAAAAGCTTCTTCCATTGTTTCTCCTTCCATTACGAGTGTGCTCTCGTCTCTAAAAGGCAAAAATAAAAATATTAGTGAGTAATAAAAATCGTCTCTTTCCGCTTCTTGCATAGGATTAAATTTCCTATGGTTAGGAAGGACTGGCTTTGATTGAAGTTTGTATTCTCTTTCTCCATTTTCTCCTATTTTATCAAATTTGTAATTAGCAACAAATTTGTAAAGAGATACATCTTCCATGTTATTTGGTCTTGTTGGATAAAAGTCTTCAATTATGCTAGGATTAAAAATGTCTTTTGAAGATTGATCCATTTTAGTTAAATATGAATAGTTTTTAATTTTTCTGCTCCTCTTATGAGGCAAGTACACATTAATGTACTGTATGGTTACTGATTTCATGTATAAACTTTCACCAAGAAGAAGATCACTAGCTTCATATAGTCCTACTTCTTTAGCTCGAAGTAATTTTTGGCCGATTTTCCAAAGCCTGCTGTATATGTTGTCACAGCTGCTGACTTCATCCCATAAGTCCTGTGCATGACTCTTTTCTGCTTTAGTGATATATCCAGTTACATACTCTGTTAAGGAAAGACTCCTCTCTGCTATGTATTGCAAGTCCATATTTGCACGCCACAATTTCAGCAGTAAAGGATTATAGTCGTTGACTCGAACTTCTTTTTCATTTCGTTTGAGATAATAAATTTTATTGTATGATTTCAAGCTATTTTCAACATCATTGATGCAAATACTATCTCGTACTGGTCTAGGAAAATCAAATCGGCATCTAGATACATAGGTCTTACCAACTTTAATATTTCGCTTGCAGTATTTGCTGCACTTGTGCATTTGGTATTTTGTTACCAAAAAATTTAAATCAGGCGACGTATTACTATCTGGTATATGACAGGTAATTCTATCTTGTATGAAAGAACAGACTTCTTCTGGACGATCGATACCGACAACAGGAGCATTTTCAATCCATAGGAGGATGTGATAATGAGGTGCTCCACGCATTTGATATTCTTTTTTAACATAATATTGCTCTACTTTGCCTAGAACACCTCTCTGGAGAATTACTATGTTAAAGAAATCCTTAAATTTGTATGAAAATTGTCACGATACTGAAACAGGGTCCTCAGTACATAATCTAGAAATACTATATGATTGTGGTGCATTATTCACTTTTCTTAAATATTGTGCTATATCAGCTGAATCGTATTCAGCACAACTTAATGTTAGGAAAAGTGTTGGTGAGCCATACTCAGTAATCATTGCTTTTGCTTCACCTTTCACACGGAACCAATATTGATTTGTGCTCCGTATTGGAGCCAACATGGTAGTTAAATTGCCCTCAAATTCTTCATCTAATACATTTATTTTTTCTAATATTTCAGCAACAGTTTGACCAACGTTACCCCTTGATGTTTTTAATAAATTATATATCCCAGTTTTTAAGGCTTTGTTAATTTTTAATCCATAATAGTGCAGACAATATGAATGATTTCTACGAAATCGGGAATCTTTGTTTAAAAGTCTAGATTTTATGTACTCACTAAATGATAAAGTCTGTGCTGGATAGCTTTGTCTGGGGTGATGCTCTCGATATTGTCCAGTTGGAAATAAAGTAGGAAAGCATAACAAATCAAGATGCTCTTGCCTATTGTTAATAGGCGCTTCTTTTACATTCATTAATTTATATTGACTGATATCAAAACCCGTTACAATTTTACTATCAAGATTTCTAATGGTATATGCCAAAAGGCCTTCTAAATCTTGATCATTTGCTTTTTCAAGCATTTTACAAGTAGTATTGCTGACTACTTATATGACATTTTTTGACGATTCATCAATTGACTCATCGTCTACGTTTCTATAAAGCCAATTTATTTCTTTTAACTTTCTTAATGCTGATTTTATTTTATTTACATCAACTAAACTACGCCAGACATTATTTGATTTTGTAGGTTGTCCATTAATAATAATATAAAGTTCTGGATTAGGCAAGTGATTAGAATCTATACCAACTTCATTTAAAGTTTCCATTGTCTTTTCCAATGGAAGGGGTAAATAAAAAATTGCACCTTTAAGAGCCTTCAAAGAATTATATGTAGGCACTTTTAAGGTGTGTGTCCCTAGCCTAACAATTGTCTGAAAACATTTGGCCCTCTGTATTAACTGGCAACTTAAAGGATCTAAGTTTTCCAAGTAGCAGGAGTAATAAAAGGTCTATTCTCATCTATAACAGCAGTCATGTCATTATTTCCAACATTTCAGTTTATAATCTTGGAGTCATTGCTCAGTCATCCAACAATATTACAATAAATAACACTTTATTTAATGGAACAACAGGTTTCAATAAACGGCACTCCATAAAATTAAACAATGCTTTTGATGCTAACAATACTTTTGATATTAATGTATTATCCTCAGTTTTCATTCAATATGCTGTAGTTATTACATATGAACCTCTTCCAGTATGTAGCACTGAGCTACCTCACTACTCACTAATACTGACTAATGTCACATTATTGAATTACAGCGGAATGGTATTATCTACTTATCATGGTGCTTCATACAATCTGTCAGTCATCTTTCATAACTATAATAATATACTTTATAGTCACTCTAGATTTATTTTGGATGATAGCCTTTTTTCTTTTTATGTTAAGAATGCATCATTTCAATCAGTACTTGATTTTACCTATGCCTTTACTATTAAATTAAATGAAAACCTGAAATCAGTTGACTGCAAATTTCCTGGCATTCATTTAATTTCTACTTTTGTAATCGAGGACAGTCAATTTCATGATAATTGGCATGGAGTTAGAATATTAAAAGATGCATACTTACCTAGAACATTTAGCAATCACTTTATTATTATTATTATGAAGTCATGTTTGATAGCTAACAGCTTAATTACAGGATTACTTATTGATAAAAAATTCTTGACATCAATCCAAATCAATATAACAGATACTGAATTTATTGGAAATGGACCAACCATGATATTGAACACTGATGCTATTAATCTCAGTAATGTTACTGTTGCTAACAGTACCTCCACAGGATTGTTGCTTAGCTTATCATCAGTATCAATTGAGAATAATTTAATATTCAAGAACAATACTGGAGTAGTTGGAGGAGGATTAGCAATAAATGACTCATCCCAATTGACATTATCATCATCAGCTAACTTGGAGTTTATTGGTAATCATGCTTCTTATAAAGGGGGAGGGATCTATCTTGAAGAGACATAAAATAGTGACATAATATTAGAGGCATCAAATATACCTCTTACATTAATAAATAATAGTGCTGGGATATTTGGTGATGATATATATGGATATACTAATCATGGAAGCAATCATTTCAACTTGACAAACCGAAACATTAGTTCAACAGGCGATGGACAGGAAATATATTTTTGCTTTGTTAATAAAAATGCAAGTTATAAACAGATTTATCCAGGTCAAGTACTAAAGTTTCATATGGCTTTATTTGGTTATGATTACTTTGGATCACTAAATGTCACTGATGGTACATTGGAAATGCGTGATGGACTCACTCCAGACTGTGCTCATACTGTCAATCATGTATATGTTAGACCTAAGCCTGGTTCTAATTGTTCACTGGTTGAATACAAGCCAAACCATCCTCCCAGTCATGTAAAACATGCCATGGTATTTACTATTGGAACACCCTATTCCATTTATTGGGATTATATTGTTAATGAGTGTCCCATTGGTTTTAGTGTAGATAGCTCACAAGGTGGATTTATCTGTGCTTGCAGTCAAAGTGTTTCAAGAGAGAATGTGACATGTAATATAACTAGTCTAAATATTACACACAATGGTCTACTGTGGATTGGAATATATGATACCAGTACACTTTTCAATGCTAATGCAACTGATCCTAATGCATGCATTATCAATGAGGACTGTCTCCTCTATTGTTCTCCTAATCCTGTTACTTTCAAGTTGAATGACACTGATACTCAATGTGTGGATAATAGAGGGCAGAGAATGTGTGGATCATGTACAGAGGGATACAGTCTACTCATGGGATCAAATAAGTGTGGACAGTGTCATAATAATCATGTGGTAGTAGTTTGGATTGTTTTGTTTGCAGTGATGGGTGTACTACTTGTGGTTCTACTGATTGCTCTTAATTTAACAGTATCAGTGGGTACACTCAATGGTCTATTATTCTATGCTAACATTGTCAAGTTATATGAGCCAGTCTTTTCAAGGAAAGGAGCCTTACCAGTTTTGAGCCAAGTGATATCATGGATTAACTTAGATTTTGGATTTGAGAGATGTTTGTACAATGGTATGGACAGTTATGCTAAACAATGGCTCCAGTTTGCTTTCCCTCTCTACCTGTGGATCATTATCATTATCATCATACAATTGTGTAGGAAATATGGTAAGATATCAAGACTGATGGGGTCTCATGCTGTTCCTATTCTATCTACACTCTTCCTTCTCTCATACACTAAACTATTACGTACTATTGTTATTGTACTGCACAAGCGTGAGGTAACTCTTCACTGTACTAATGAGTCAGTAAGATCAGTTAGTTTATGGTATGAGGATCCTAATATTGAATATGCTAAAGGGAAGCATGCTGGACTATTTGGATTTGCCCTATTGGTGTCTGTTTCCTTTGTCATACCATACACATTGTTCCTTTTACTTAATTGTTTTTACGAGAAGCATCTTTCAAATTTCAAAATTTTTA
>NW_003546268.1:195196-199297 GCF_000090795.2 Amphimedon queenslandica | reverse complement strand
TCTTATTAAACTTGTGCATCATGATTTCTTTATCTGTAGTCTTTACTGATGACAGTAAAGTATTGATCTGGTACAATACTTGTTTATCTGTTTTTATTTTTAGTTTTATTTTGATTATTGTTTATCATCTTCATCTGCAGTTATCACACATGAAATGTTATGATGCTCTAATTAAGAAGTTATTCAAGAAACAAGATGAAGATGATGATCCTCTTTTAGATGTAACTGAATCATATCTAACTGTTGATCAACAAAAAAGGAAAATAGTACCAAGTTCTACCAATTATGTCAGACGAGAATCAGTTGTTGATTTGTTTTAATCTTTACAAAGTATTTTGACATCCTTTTTAATTAATCATGTTATTTTTATTATCTATTTTTAGTTTTAGAAATTGTGAGCTATTATACATAGAATGTTCAGTGTGATAATTTTTTTGTTTTCTAATTATTCATGATGTTTCACTCTACAAAAAAATGAATAAGGTTTAGATGGTGTACCTTGTGGGTGGAAATTTTCACTCAATTTTAGACATAAAGCTACTTCATAACTTTGTGACTCTTAAAGGCATTAACATTAAAATTCCTAAAATATATTAAAACACCAGCAGTGATAATGACACAATAAATATATTACATATAATAATAATAATAATAATAATAATAATAATAATAATAATAATAATAATAATAATAAATCAATTAAATTTTATGTTATGACCAAACACTTAAATATTTTTTGCCTTTACTTTACACTTCATCAAGTTTCCTAAAACATTATACCATCTATCTGGATATTTTTACTGTGATTTTAATTTTAGTGGATTAAAATTAGACATGCCGCATTCAATAATACATGACACAGTCTTATTTACTAAAAATTAATCCAAGTGCAATTTTAAAACACATAAGTTTTCTACCACACAAATTCCTAATTTACGGTACTTACTATATGTATAGAGAAAACATAGGCTAGAAAAGAATTCTCCATTTTTATAGTTATTTCTGATACATATACATGTACTTATGTTGCATAGAAAGATTGCGCTGATTTCAATCAAAATTGAATTTCTACTGATTCTGATCAAGTTTGGTTTTTTTACAAATTTTTAAAGTTGCTTAAAGTCGCTTTACTATAGTACAGAGTCAATGGCCAAATTTTGCCAAAATTGACTAGGAGAGAATTATTCATTTTTTGAGCTGATTCCAATCAAGTTTGTACATTTCTTCAGAGAATTATGATTTGTACAAATACAAATTGGACAAGTTGTAGACAGTTTAATGTTGTGGTTGCAGACAATGAATGTGCTGACAATGTATGTAATTTGTGTAAACATATGCTTTGAAATGTTCTCAGAATTGTTAGATTTGTACTTGTACAAATTAGAAGAAATAGTTCAATACACACATAATGTCCTCCCTCCCCTCTTTGTCTACTTAACCCAATTTGATCCGTAATATAGTCAGTTCATCACTCATAAAATAGTAAATTTACCCAATATCTATGATTCACCTATAACAACAGATCCAAAACATCTCAATACTTAAGTCAAGTAGTGAATTGGTTATGGCCGATACTTGACAAATGACAATGACCCTGCAATTAAGTCTCAGAAGAGAGAGGTATAACTAGAAGACAGGAGCTTTCTAGCATGAGCTCTAGCATTAAATAATACGTACCAGACATTAGTTCAAAATGACAGCAAGTTGAATGACTTTAAAAATTAGATTTTATCTACAAAATAAGTTTAGCCAATGACTACTCTGCAGTGTAATTGTACATTTCCATATTTAGAAAGTTTGAGCTGCCTATATAATTAAGAGCAAGTATTTCATCAGCAAGTATACTATAACAGTGTACATTGGTAAAAGCAAGAGTATGTCTCTCCTGTTAGTAGTTGTTCTCTTATTCTTCAGTAGCTCCTGCAGTATCTCCTCTGGTCAGTATTATGTGTCTGATGACTGCAGTTCAGTTACTCATAATCCTTGTCATCCTTTATCAGTGTATGCTGGGGATATGTCTCAATACAATAATAGCATCTTCTACTTCATTGGAACCAGTGACATTAATGATGATGTTAACATGACTGCAGTGTGGAATGTTACTCTACGTGGACTGGATCAGGCTTGTCTTATTAGTAGCAGGAGTAATGAAAGGTCTATTCTCATCTATAATAGCAATCAAGTCATTATTTCCAACATGTTCATTAATAACTTTTATGTCACTGCTCAATCATCTAACAATATTACAGTAACTAACTCTTCATTTAATGGAACAAAAGCTGTCAAGACAATGAAACTAAACAATGCTTTTGATGTTAAGGTATCATCCTCAGTTTTCTATTATTATGCTGTAGTTATTACGTACAAGCCTCTTCCAGTATGCAGCACTGAACTACCTCATTACTCATTAATAGTGACTAATGTCACATCATTGACTTACAGTCACTTGAGCCTGTATATTTTTCATGGTGCCTCATACAATCTATCAGCCATCTTTGATCATTATTATATAACTCATTCTCAATTTATTTTGCAATTTGGTAATAGTCTTTTTTCTTGTTACATTAAGAACTCATCATTTCGATCAGGACTTTATGATTTCCACATCTTTCGTATCACATTTAATGCAAAGCTGAACCCAAAGAAATGCAAATTTCCTGGTTATCAATTAGTTTCTACTTTTGTAATTGAGGATAGTCAATTTTGTGATAATTGGCATGGAATTAGAATATCTGGAGTTCCATACTTACCTAGAACAAATAGCAATCACTTTGTTATTATTATTAAGTCATGTTTGATATCTAACAACACAATTGCAGGCTTATTTATTGATGAAAAATTCTTGACATCAGTCCAAATCAATATAATAGATACTGAATTTATCGGAAATAAAGCAAACGTGATAAAGAACAGTTTTTTTATTAGTCTCAAAAATGTTACTGTTGCTAACAGTACCTCAACAGGATTAAAACTTATAACATCAATAGTAACAATTGAGAATAAATTAATATTTAGAAGCAATACTGGAGTAGTAGGAGGAGGATTATCAATAACTGACTCATCGCAATTGATAGTGTCATCATCAACTAACTTGGAGTTTATTGATAATCATGCTTCTTATAAAGGTGGAGGAATCTATGTTGAAGAGTTAACAAAGAGTTTCATAATATTAGAGGCACCAAATATACCTCTTACATTAATAAATAATAGTGCTGCATTTGGTGATGATATATATGGATATAATAATCATAGAAGCAATCGTTTCAACTTAACAAACCCAAATATTAGTTCAACAGGTGATGTACGGAAAATTCAGTTCTGTAATTGTACTAAAAATGCAAATAACAAACAGATTTATCCAGGTCAATCACTAAAGTTTCATATAGTTTTGCTTGGTTATGATTACTTTGGATCACTAACTGTTACTGATAGTATATTGGAAATACGTGATGGAATCACTCCATACAGTGCTCATACAGTCAATTATGTGCATGCTAGACCTGAGCCTGATTCTAATTGTTCACTAGTTGAATACAAACCAAATCATGCTCCCAGTCATGTAATACATGCCTTGGTATTTGCTGTAAAAGCATTCTATCACATTTATTGGGACTATATTGTTAATGAGTGTCCCATTGGTTTTAGTGTAGATAGCTCACAAGGTAGATCTATCTGTGCTTGCAGTCAAAGTGTTTCAAGAGAGAATGTGACATGTAATATAACTAGTCTAAGCATCACACACAATGGTCTACTGTGGATTGGAACATATGATACCAGTACATCTTTCAATGCTAATGCAACTAATCCTAATGCATGCATTATCAATGAAGACTGTCTCCTTTATTGTTCTCCTAATCCTGTTACCTTTCAGTTGAATGACACTGATACTCAATGTGTGGATAATAGAGGACAGAGAATGTGTGGATCATGTACAGAGGGATACAGTCTACTCATGGGATCAAATAAGTGTGGACAGTGTCATAATAATTACATGATGACAGCTTGGGTTGCTCTATTTGCAGTGATGGGTGTAATACTTGTGGTTCTACTGATTGCTCTCAATTTAACAATATCAGTGGGTACACTCAATGGTCTATTGTT